>NW_009204876.1:34250-81709 GCF_000690835.1 Fulmarus glacialis
GAGAGGTACAGATTTGATGGGTGGACTGTCCAGTGGGTGAGGAATTGGTTGGATGGATGCATCCAGAGGGTAGTGGTCAACAGCTCAATGTCCAGATGGAGATCAGTGACAAATGGTGTCCCTCAGGGGTCCATAGTGGGACCAGTACTGTTTAATATCTTCATCAATGACGTAGACAGTGGGATCGAGTGCACCCTCAGCAAGTTTGCAGATGACACCAAGCTGAGTGGTGCGGTCGACACGCCTGAGAGACGGGATGCCATCCAGAGGGACCTGGACAAGCTCGAGAAGTGGGCCCATGTGAACCTCAACATGAAGTTCAACAAGGCCAAGTGCAGGGTCCTGCAGCCTGGGTCGGGGCAACACCCAATATCAGTACAGGCTGGGGGATGAAGGGATTGAGAGCAGCCCTGCCGAGAAGGACTTGGGGGTACTGGTGGATGAAAAGCTGGACATAAGCTGACAGTATGCGCTCACAGCGCAGAAGGCCAACCGTATCCTGGGCTGGATCAAAAGAAGCGTGGCCAGCAAGTCGAGGTGATTCTGCCCCTCTGCTGTGCTCTGGTGAGACCCCACCTGGAGTACTGCGTCCAGCTCTGGAATCCTTAGCACAAGAAAGACATGGACCTGTCGGAGCAGGTCCAGAGGAGGGCCACGAAAATGATCAGAGGAATGGGACACCTCTCTTGTGAAGAAAGGCTGAGAGAGTCGGGGTTGTTCAGCCTGGAGAAGAAAAGGCTCCAGGCAAACCTTATTGTAGCCTTTCAGTATTTAGAAGGGGCTTATAAGAAAGATGGGGACAAACTTTTTGGCAGGGCCTGTTGTGACAGGACAAGGGGGAATGGTTTTAAACTAAAAGAGGGTAGAATTAGACTAGATATAAGGAAGAAATTTTTTACCATGAGGGTGGTGAAACACTGGAACAGGTTGCCCAGAGAGGTGGTAGATGCCCCATTGCTGGAAACATTCAAGGTCAGGTTGGATGGGGCTCTGAGCAACCTGATCTAGTTGAAGATGTCCCTGCCCATGGCAGGGGGGTTGGACTAGATGACTTTTAAAGGTCCCTTCCAACCCAAACCATTCTATGATTCTGAGACCTGGATTATATTTGTCATACTGGCACATCCTTTCAGACCAGTCACGTAACCCCCCTGCGCAGGTCATTATCCTGGGTAAAGTGGGAAAAAGAATACTGTTCTTCCCTTCCCTTCTCACAGACTTTGACCTGCTCTTCAGTGGACCAAGCCCCGTGCCTGCTCGGAGGCAGGCAGGCTCGCGAGGGAATTTCACACCAATGCAGCTCAGTCTCAGTGCTGCACTGTGCTAAGGCGGCTGTGCGGCTTCTGGGTCAGTTTGCCTGCCTGCAGGATACTGCAGAGTTTTCATTAATGTCTTCGTGTGCCCTTAAATAGTGGCAGGAAGTTCCACCTGTTGGTGTGGAAGACATGGGTGGTCACTGTGCAGCTTTGTTCTCCTGAAGCTTCAAACAGCTGTAAACCCCGCCTTTGAGGTTGTTTCTTTTGGTTCACCTAAGTGATTACTCCTGGGGTTATCTGCTTGGGTAAGCATAGTTGGGGTGGGCTTGTGTCATGGCAAAGGCCAACATCCACATGTTTTTTGCACTTGATTTGTGTGTGCGAGTGAGTGTGGCAGGATTCCTTGTGCTGAGATGCTCTCTGCTTCTTTCCCATCAGTTATGTCAGTTGGAAAACTTGTCTATTTGTGAGGAGCTGATGGAAGGGCAGTGGAGTATTGTTGCTATGCAAGTAACTAGCATCCTCGTCATGAGACAGGTTGCTTCCAGCTGGTGTTAAAACTGGCTTTAATTTTGTCCTTTAAGTAATAGGACAAGACACGCTGTGTAGTACTGCGATTGAATAGTGGTCTATCCAGCTTTGAAATGGACCTGGACTTACAGACCTGCATTTTAAAACAATTTGTCACTTTCCACAGAACTGAATCCTACTCTGTCAAAATGTGGTTGTAAAAGAGTTTAATTACACATTTATTTAAAAATGTTTGCATATATGTAATGTAAATTGTGTGTGTGTGTATATATATTCACATGCGTACCTTTATACTGAAACATGTATAGTACTGTAATTGGAAAGGCGTTTTTACTCTTCAGTATGTAAACAGCAAATCCTATTATCCTCAAAGACAATACAGTAGGAAGATCCCCTTTACATTAGGTAAGCTGTTAATCTATCACTCATTATTAGTGTGTTTGTTTTGCCATTTATGAGCAACCAAGAAATTTGTACAGTAGTTAGAGGGGAAAAAAAAAAGGGAAACTCTGTAAGGCAGAGCATTGTCCTGTGGGGGCAACAGAAGGTTCTGGTTTTATTAATATCTCTTGACTTTAGCAGTAAAATATCTTTGAGTTTGGGTGCTACCTGTGAAACTAAACACTGATATGTTGGTTTGTTTTTTGGTGGTTTTGTTTTGTTTTGTTTTTTAGGCTCCAGTGCCTGTGAACGGAGATTCTGTTTCCCCAGAAGGTACGTTTTTCCCCAGAAATGCCACGCGATTGCTTTAATAGTTTGCTTTAAAAATTGACATAAAAACTGTCACGTTGAAAAAAGGTGATTTTGTGCCCATGAGAATGATAGTAGTTATATTCTGTCAGACTATAATTCCTGTCCCCTGTTAAATAGAACATGGGCAGAAATTCATGGATGGTTTGTGGGAGAAGATTACTTTCGAGTATAAGTGAAAGTGTAGTCCACATAAAGAGATGAGAAGACTAAATTTTTCTGTCACTGATCATGGAAGGCAAATGCATGACATTTATCCTTTTTAAAGGAGAAAGGTTGCTTTGCCTTAGTTTTTGTCATTCCTCACAGTAGCTAACTAATCAAATAAACAGCCCCTTTTCCTAAAAGTGACATAACCATACTTAATTTTCAAGTGTAAGTTCTAAGGACAAAATTCTCTCTTTCGCTGTCATGACTGTTTTTCATGTTAACAGAACACGTGTTTTTCTTCAAGAAATAAGAATGCATCCTACATTTTCATTTTTGTTAAATACTTTAAAAAAAAAAAAGATTTTTCTACTGGCAGGAACTATAGAGAAGGCAGATGTGCTTTTTGAGATGGAAGGAGTTACAGAAACACTAAGAGAAACTTAGTCATGAGTCGAGTTCCAGATTGTTTGCAAAGTAACATCTGTGTAGGCCATGTCATGGGAAAGCAAGTTGCATTCCATTTGCCCTTATATGGCATGCCAATAAATAACATTTATTTACTGAAGTATTACATCTCAGACCTCTGACAGACAACTGAACATAATCTGCCTGATCTTTGATGTTTTCCAGGGATGGTCACGTCAATGTTGTAACTTGTTGCAGGAGTGTTTCAGCCAAGCTGTTAAAGTGAACAGCCATCATTTTGAGGCTGTGCTTTACATAGGCTGGGGATAGAGGTCACCCAGAAGTACTGTTATGGGAAGGGGAGATAGCTGAAAGGACAGAATGTTGCTTTTTCAAGTGTTTGTGTCTGGCTAGTTGTGTAGAACTGATGTCATTCTTGATGTGTATTTTTTTTTTTTGTTTTAGTTGATTCCTGGCACTTTTTTCCAAAGTGATCGTCAAAGTGTTCTGAAGCTGCATCATGAAATCTTAGTCATCCCTTTTTTGAAGACAGGCAAAAGCACTAATTGTTGGGTTCCTGTTGAAACAACTTTTCAACTTGTGTAAACCTTCTCTCACGTAAATAAACACTGACATTATAAAGTGAATGTTTCCTTTCTATGCCTGTCTTTGTGCAGGGTGGAGCAGAGGGAAGAGGAGGACTTGCTTGTTTGTTTCTGAATCTCAGAACTCCAGAACTGCTCTTATCCACTCATGAAGTGTAGCATCAAATGAGATGGGAGATAAGGTGTCTTCAACCTTGTTCTCCAGATTTTGGAATAATCCAGCCATCAGGTGCATAGAAGACTGTGTTAATTTGTATCTTAGGGCTTGTCTGGCCACCCTGACTGTAATCCTTTTCAAGTAGACAATAATCTTTATGTAAGGTTTAGCAGTTTACCATGTTCTTTAATATGCGACTGTGCACATTCACTTTTGTGCCTAGTTGTCTTTGCATGCTTCATAGAGTTATGAGCAGAGCATACTTTCTTTAAAAAAACAAATACAACTTCACTCCAAAGAGTAATTCAACTAGGAAGGGCTAGTGCCATAACAATTGAAGTAAGGATGCACGTGTGCTCTCTGTACTACATCCTGTTTTGATAACTTGTGTGTTTCATCACACAGGAAGGGTTTTCCTTATGGAAAGCTTCCATTTTTAGAATTGTATATGCCTGAAGGCTTTTGATAGTTCCGCATTCAGTGAGACAAGATTAATAAAATGTATAGAACTGAGCTTTTTGCTTTCATGGTAGAAATATCTGCCACTTTTTCTACTGCAGGATTGTATCTGACCTGTCTGTACCCACAGTGTTCACGAAAAACAAAACCAAAAAAAGCCAGCTGTTAAGTAGAAAGAGAGGAAATGATAATATAGACAGACAGCTTTATCCAGCTTGTTACTGAGACCAAAGGTGAGCGTTGTCTGCTTTGTATGATGGCTGAAACAAAAGGTTAATATTGCTGACACGTGATGGAAATGGAAGATAAAGAACTGAAAAAGTTAGTCTGTGGCTTGCCATAGAGGACTAACTTTTCCTTACAAAGAATAAGTTGTTATTCTTTTGCCTTTGGGAATGTTTCTTTGATTTTAGGAGATGATTTTCCTGTTCTAGAGACTTTCCTCTAGAATATTGTCCAGTGTATAAGCACCAGTCACTTGGGAAATCTCAGTTTGGGCCTCAGCACTTGTGAGTAGGTGGAGTTCTCTCATCTGCATAGAGTTTTACATTTTTTTTATACGCAGAGTTTAGGTGTGGTATGAAAAACACAACATAATCCTCAGATATTAAGAACTGCTTTTGTGTTTTTTAGTCAAGAGATGTTACATCCAGCATACATTTACAGTACTGATTTTCCATACTTTATTTTACACTTCAGAATTCAAAGTACGTGCAGCATTATACCTACAGATATAATAGCCTTTTTTTAAAAAATAGAGTAGATGTTTCCCTAGTGTCTTGGGTTCATGTGCAGCCTCTTAGTATGAGATTGCTCTGGTTAGAGGTGAGCTCTTGTAGAGTGCAGAACAGTTGCTGTATTTGCCCATATGGTGGTACATCTAGAAGGCTTACTGTTTTGTAAAGTGCTTAGGGACAGCTGGACAATGAAGGGCACTGTGTAAAATCAAATTATCTTCCCTATACAGTGGTCACTGCTATCCTTTTTTGTTTTGGTGGGGTTTTTTTGAGACATAGAATGAAAAGTTGTACGCATATGAAAAACAAGTATTGATTACAAACATACACATGCTGAACTATCAAGAGTAGGTCAGAAGTTACTTCATTTTTACTTCAAATAATTCTAGTAGTGTTTTTTAATTTATAACTATTGATAGCATATGGTTAGGAATTTAGAAGGAAAAATAAATTTCTAGATCAGATTAGACTTTGTGCAAGAAAATAATAAATAGTACTTGGGAAGGCTGAAAATTGAAGTGATCGGAAATGCCCAATACTATCATAAGTTTGAAAATGTGAAAATATTTCTTCCATGTAGAGTATATAAACAGATGACCCTCTTGTCTTCAAACTACTTTCAACATGTGTTTATGTACATTTTCTAAATGTTTTTCTCAAGTGGGATAAAAAGATGTACCGTTATGTGTAGCATTGCTGCTAAAATGTACTGAATGCTACTGATGTGGATTTCAGAAATGAAGCGTAATGAAATAGCTGTGGAGAGAATGTCTGCTAATAAGAGGATTAGGGGGATGGGACAGAGAAACTAGAATATATTTTTCAGATCTCCTCAGGAAAAACAAGTCTGTGCAATAAACACATTTTTTGTTTTATTTTGGTTTTTTTCACAGGCTAGGTCTTCTGTCTGTCTGTATTTATATGCCTATATTGTTGTATTTAAAATTGGTTTCATTGTAGTGGGAAGCTTAGAAGTAATGAGTAGAACATTAAATAGAAGTGACTGAAATGCTTTAAAACAATTTTGCCTAAGTATTGCAGCAACATGTAACAATGCTGATTTCATGTGACTGGAGAGGTTGATAGGATGCATCTGCCAAGGAAGAAGAACATTTACCTACCACACAGAAGTTGGAATTGCATCCCCTAAGTGCCTGGAAAGTAGTACTTTAATCTTTGGTCTCCTGAGTGGAGGAAAACAATGGAAGGCAGCAATTGTATTTATTGTTGAGTTGACTTTCTGGGAGTCTTTTGGGTTGTGCAGAGATGACGTGGGTGCTCAGCAATGTTGACTGACTGATCCACACACAGTCTTTGATTTCTGACAGCTTACAGTTCTGTGCAGTAGGATGCTGGATGTATGCAGTGCTCTCTTCCTGAATCTACAGTTGGGGTCTAGAGGGTAGACCAAAAAAAGCGAAGCTCACTGCAGTAGATTGTCACTTTGTGATTATTTGTTGGCTTTGGCTAATTAATTCATTGCTAATTCTTGGGGCAGAAGCTTTTAAGTGTTCTGGAGCTATGGGCAGAATTTGGATACTGCTGCACGTTTTCTCTCATTCTTGATCTAATAAGTTACAACTGAATCAATCTTATCAGTGATTCAGTATGCTAAGTGAGAAGTAAGATTTTTGTTGATGATTAGGTCTACTGTAAGGGTCAGAAAAGGGTTTCCCTTTGTAAGGGAAAATGCAGAAGCCAAAAAGAATTGCACTATTCTGTGCATGAAGAGTATGTCTTACGTGCCAGAACACTGCTGCCCGTTAGCGTTTTCCCTTACAACATCCTCATAAAGTTTCTAGATTCTTCACAGGTATCACCAAGTTTAATACAAACTTTTTTGTTTATTACCTTTGGAAGAATAATACTTGCATTACAGCACATATGCAAATGTATGTGTTCAGTTGCACTCCGTGTAGTTTGCTACTGTTATATGCATTAACGCTTGCCTGGAAATTAAGGGGTTTTTTCCAGACCTGAAGATCTGGTTTTTGTGCAGTGTTAATAGATTACTGGATGGTCCTTTAAGCTTCTCTTTCAGAATGAAGAGAGTAAGTGTAGTCACTGAAATGGCTGCACTTTGTAGCTGTTATTAGCTTTACGCTCATTTATTGGTGCGTATATCAGGACAGGGATATTGGAATGTTATGAAACTGGTTTGTGTAATCTGTGTATCTGACTGCTGTCTGCTGCTATTATACCAGCTACAGGTTTAGGATTTTTCTTAAGCATTTTGTATTTCACATTTTAAATACGCTGAAGAGTAAACATCTGCCTGGTGTCAAAAGCCCTGGTTTGGAATACAAAGAATTAACTTTAAATTCTGCTTTTCCATAGTGTACCTTGGGGGCTTGGGCAGACCACGTAATCTTTATGCTACCTGTAAAATGGGTAGAAAAGTTTCTTCTTTGGGTGGTCTGATTTCTACCAGAGACCTGACACTTGCCCAACATTGAGAGGGGAACTCCTTCCACTGTCTAGGAAAACGTAGGATACGTTCAGCTTTGTTTACAGTGAGAAGGTTAGCTCTGCTGACAGGCTTTGTGAAGGACTCAACTGAAGATGCAGGCTTCGCTGGTCAGACTGATCTGCCTGAGGATTGTCTGATGGCGCAATTATCTTAAGAGTGAAAAGAGCATCAATGGTGGTGAAAGTTCAAGGTGTAAATTGGCATCTTCGTCCTTGTGAGTTCTGCAGGAGACTAGACTCAATATTTAAGCAGGTCTTTAAGTCCCCTAATGGCCTACGTGTGGTGTTTCTGGAGTGCAGAAAAGCCTATTTCAAAGTGTAACTCGTGACCACCTGGGAGTTCTGAGCATTTTAACTCAAAATCATGGGAGGCCTGGGAACAAAGCTGGTTTAAGAGTCAAAGTGAAAATATCCTGCTAGTTCCTGCTATTTAGAAGACCTACTACGTGGTAAAAAAAACACATCTAGCTGAGTGACATTTGGCAGCCTGCTCTCCCTGGAGAGCTGGGATGAGAGGGAAGGCACAGTCAGGTGAGGACAAAATTCCCCTGACAGAGTTGTTCACTGAAATTTACTTCTTGCCTCGTTATTGCCTTGCTTTAACTAGATTATTTATGCCTTGTATGTGATAATTTGGGAATCAAGAACTTAGGAATTCCTAGGCCTTTACTTCAGCAGTTTTCCAACTTGGGCAAACCACAAAAATTCTCTCTCTCTTTTTGTGTCTATAAATAGGGACAGTATCTGTTTATGTTACAGTAATGTTGTGGGCATTAGTTGCTTAAAAACTTTGAACATCAAGGAAGCCTTATTACTAACAGATATCTCTCTGACCTATAGATTGGCAGCACGAAGGTTCTAAGTGTTCAGACGAGGAGTTTTAGAATCCTGTCAAAGAAAGTTTCTATAGCTTTGTGTGTGGAAGGGGAATCCTGAAGAGAAAAGGAATCAGGGTAAGAGCAGGGCAGCTGAGCAAGGGTCATTGCGAAGTGTGTATGAAAAGAATGTTGTAGCTTGTCGTGCAACCAAGGGGGAGAGCAAGAAGAGAACGAGGGGACCCAAATGAGGGAAAGGGAAATGGCATCTCCTATCCAAATATGAGAAGAGATTTGAGATTCATGTTTCTGTCGACCTAAGTGTCATCAGAACATCTTTGTCTGTTATCTACAAATTAGGTACAGGTGTTGCTCCCTGATTAAGATAATCTGCTTTGTAAAAGTAGCTCTCTGATTCACTTAGCTCTATATCTTGAGCTGGAACGGTTTGTGGGACCTCCAACTGAAATGCAAATTAGCCGTAGATGTCTCTCTTTCAATTCACACTTCTTGGAAGAAGTGGCACAATTCTTGAAAATCTTGTAATGATGTTTCTGTGATATGCAAGCTCTTTATTATATACGTAGTATAGCTAATCTGAATCATACCAATATGCTTATGGTCTACCTGAAAGTGTAGTGTATGCAAGTTGCACAGCATGTGGTATTTTTCACTGAATGCGTGATCTGATGATCTCATGTAAAAACAAAAGTTATTTTTTCAGAGAAGGGAGAAAAATGTGGACGGGGGAAGTGCCCTTTACCAGGAAGGGACCAAGCAAACTGGCAGTTAATGAACATATGCACACCAGCTGCTAAAACTTCAGGATTTCTTTTCCTTTTAACTTAAAATCCTGATCCTTTTCTAAATATAGGTTTATTAAAATAAGGATGGAAAAATTGTTTTTTTATGATGATTAGTTGCATAGTGAATAGAGGTGGCTGACTAATTTCCAGTTCTCTTCTGTAATAATTGGGTTTTGCTTTCTGAATGTTCAAATTGTAAATTTTCCTATTGAAAAATGCCTATTTTTAAATTCTTCATTTTGAAACAAGTTGCACTGAAGTCTTCTGACCCATCAAATGATACAGAGTATCCATAAAAATGAAATGCTCATTCTGTATAGTAACTAGGAAGCTATTTTTTCTGATTTTAAAGATGCTGTTTTTCAGAATATGAATAATGAAAAAAACCTCATTTTGCAGCCATAACCGCTTTCTTCATCTATTAGAACTTGTTGTAATCATGATCCGAGAGCATTGTAGTAGGTAAGTTGAAATATACATAGCCCCTCAAAGAGCTAACAATCTAAGTAGAAAAGACAGATAAGAGATGGGAGAAGAATTAAATGCTGTTCCTGTTCTGCTATTGAGAGAACTTGAGGAGCAGTGAACGTTAGTGGGTTACACAGGGGCAGTGGCTGGTATGTGAAGCCACTCCACAGAAACTCTAGGTGAACTCTACAGAAACTTATCCTGACCCTTCAACCTCTATACTGTAATATCATGGTGTTACTGTTTGACAAAGTTATATATTATATGGGGCAATAGTGGCTGTTTGTAACACAAAACAGCAGGACTAAAGTTTAAGTGATAAATTTAGCATACCCTAAATAGTAAAAATGTAGGATATTGGGACCTTAGATCCATGCTGTTGTAACTTAATGTCTCAGTGGTCTACGTACGGCATGTTGCTGAGGCCCAGAAAAGGAAGCCTTGTATTCACAAAGATAAAAGTAAATGAAGTGCAACTCACCTTGAGGAAGTACTTTTCACTGGACTAAAACCTATCTATTGTGTCCTTCTGCCAGCTGAATCCTAGAGCTTCCATGAATGACACCAGCCAACATGTATTTCTCTAATGTGCAACCAAACTGTGAAGAATTATTGCCTTCCAGTAGTTAAGCTAGCATCACTTGAATTGTTTTCACAAACCCTTTGAGCTGGCATTTGGAGGTTACTGACCTACACTATGTTACTGTAAAACACTTTTTCGGCATTGACAGAGAATTGTCACCTCACAGCTGTGCCAGGGATAGGAGGTTAAAATCCTATATTACATGAATAAACTTATGCATCTAATGCAGACCTACTGAGGTCTCATCTTTCTGCTTGCTTCCAATCTTGTCATGTTGATGAAAAGTGTAAACTAGATGCAATTCCTTTGGCAGGGTGACTGAAAGTATTTGTGTGATGGGACTGTAGCCATTTAAGTTGAACTATTCATACAGTCCCAATAATTAACTATATTTGTTAGTAGTTTTCCATTAACGAGAAATTCTGGTGTAGGAGTCTGTGTATTTGGCTTTTTATTCAAGCTGATGATGTTTGTTTCAGTAAAAGAGTGGTGTTTCGACCATATGCTCAAATGTTAACATGTTTAATGCCAGCAGCAGAATATTTACATTAAAGGACATGGAGCCAAGTTAAACTCAATTGCAACTTTATTAAATGGATTACAGTATTATCAGCAAAAACCAGCTGTGATAATCAATTGAGTGATCTCTTGCTTTTTTTCCTCTTTAATTTTCCGGGCAGGCTCAGGCAGATCTGCCCTTGTTGGAAGTTGTGCTCTAATTACTTTCATAAGCCCTAGTGCAGCAGGGTAGAGGGGGTTCCAAGAGGCATTCCGCTTGGACTGAAACCCTTGAGAGGGAGGAATAGGAAGGTAAGCATATCCAGGATTTTATTCCATACTCCCTTCCTCTTGTCAGGGAACTAGAAAATGTTACATGCTTTCTTTTGACAATGCACGATTTAGCTATGTTAAATTAAGCGGTAGTTCTGGAAGAGAGATTTTATAGGTAAGACTGAGGCAGTTGAGTAGATTGTCCCCAAAAGGCTGTGGATGCACAATAACTGCAGCAAACGCCTCATGGGGTTTCCACCTCTCAGATCAAGCTTGCAAAGATTTACAGTTATGATTGTATAACTGAACCAAGGGCATTTTGATAGGAATGGCTAACAGAGGGATAACCAGACTAAACAAGTCAGCAGATTTGAGGAAGTGGTAACTCTGAGCAAGGCATGGCGTGAACAGTTAGTGATGGACGTCTCTTCTGCTCTGTTGCAGCCAGGGAAATGGTCTGTTCATAGATAGTGTCAGAACTGGGACTGCAATGCAGGAATAAAATCTCTGTGCTTTGTTTTAAACAGTAATGAACAGATTGTTGCCTAGTGGAGTCACAGCTCGTGGTAGGATGATGTGACTGTGAAGCTCAGAATTTGAATAAGCATTCAGTCTTAAAAAAAAAAACAAACAAACAAACAAAAAAAAACCAAAACAAAAAACAAACTCCTAACAACCTCAAACCCTGGATGTTCATCATGCCAGTTTGGAAAGAGGATGAGAAAAGTCTGTCTTTTCACAGTTCCCCTTTCTGTCTGAAAAAGAGAACCATCTGAGGAGCACAGAAAGGAGAAGTTCAACGACACTTTTATGGTTTGTTTGTTGGCAAACACTAGGCCATTTTTTTCTTTTTTTTTTTTCCCCCTTCTTTCTTTTTTTCCCCTCCCCTTTCCCCTTCCAAAGTTGTTAATTCTAGTTAGGCCCATTCCAGATGATCTTGGAGGGCTGACAGGGAGTTAGCATCATAACATGATCCAGCCACAAGTGATTCTGCAGAAGATGGACCTTCGGCATCCCATGTGTATTTTATATGCAATATGGCTGCCCTCAGAGGAAATCTGCCTTTTTGTTGAGACAAGAAGGCAGCAGGAGGGGTGCACAGTGAAGAATGAAAAGCTGAGGAACTTGCACAGAGGAAAAATTGATCTGCCATTTGGGATTAGGCAGCAATAGAGCTGTAGATGGTTTTCTCCTTGCTGAGCTGATGTTCCTGAGGCTGGGGATGGTGGGTGTTCAGGCAAGGTGGGGGCTTGTGCACTCGTTTTTTGGAGAGCACAGATTTGTAAGAGTGAGTGTTGGAACTGGAGTTGTCTGTGTGCTCAAGGTGAGAGGAGGCAATATACACTGTGGAGGTGATATATATGAAAACGAGAGAGAGAGATTAGGGTTCTAAGACGACTGTGGAGATGAAAGAAATAAGTGGATTTTTTGGAGGAATCTTTTTTCCCCACCTTGTATGTTACTGCTCTAATTTTACACTCATGAGCGGGAGCAAATGAAAGAGACCCCTCTTTCACTTGTTTGTTTCTCAATGCCCATCAGCTTTTCTGTCTCACTCAGCAAAACCCTGTGACACACACTTTGACCACAGCAGCTTGTTTCTCATTTTGAGAATATGGTCAGACTGTGGTGATGCTTAGAAAGGGGTTATACAGATGGTAGCCTCAACTTCCCCACTTATTTTAGGCCCAACCACTTCTGAAAGGAGGATGAGCTTAGGGGGAACAGTTCACTTCTTAAAGCCTTCAAGCTCTCAAGCCATCTTGTGTTATTTTCCTAGTTACAGTGTCTTCTCAAGAAAAGATCCTGTACGATGCAGGCACTGACCCAACAAGGAAAACAGTAGTTGGAAATGTCAGGAGGAACGGAAGGAGTACTTCCATGTTTGCAGAAACTTTAACATTTGGTCATGCATTTACCGTGGTTTTCGAAATTTTTTTTAAATGTTTTTTTTCCTGTATTCAGTGACTTTGTCCAAATCCTTGTAAAGGGTTAGAACAGACAGTGTTTTTTTCATTAAGGTGATCACATGTGGAAGTTGGTTGGAAAGCATAGTTCAGTGGTGCAGGCAAATGAAAAGAAGCTCAAATCTTAAGAAAATACGTTTGGGGGGAGGGAGCTGCATAAAGATTAAATTAAAATGAAAACATTATCCAAAACAAACTGTGGGCTTAGGTCTGAGTTAATTTTTCCTCTTGAAGTAGTTGGAAAATTGTCTCTTGCATTCCAGATCCCAAATTTAAAGTGCAGTCATGCTTTGTGAAACTGAAGACGTATTACAGATGTTGATTTCTATATGTGATTTAGTGGTTATGGCAAGTGGCAGATTTACAGCATCAGGACTTTCAAGTTTTATTGCAGACTGAGTCATTTAGTGACCTTTGGGTGACTCTTGGTTAAACACCTACATACAGAGCTTGGTCTTGAGCAGTGAGGAATGGCTGCAGCTTCCCTGAGCTCTGCTTGAGCTTGGCCAAGAGCCACGCAGAGGGGCAGGGACGGCCGCCCTGTAACGCCCGGCGCCCCGCATTTCTGCCAGCCATCAGCAGGGGTAGCTAAGCTGCTGCCTTCTCTGGCAGTCCTCTTCCTTCCCTTTCCTCGCTCTTCCTTGCCTGGCAGAAGAGGCCAAGAGAGTAACCACAGAGCTTCTCCCCCTCGCTGCCTGCGCTGGGACGGGGACAGGAAAGGGGAAGTGGTGCAGTGTGTCAGCTCAGAGGGCTGCTTTCCTGGAAGCATGCTGCTTCCTATGGAGGTGTGCATGGAGATGGGAGTTACTGTCGTTCCTTTTTCTCCCCCGCCGATGCAAGACTTTTGATTGAATATCCTGAAGTTTGCTTTCTTGATGTTGAAATGAGTTTGTGACAAATGTTTCAATACCCTGAATGTAAAAATGCCATTTGAATGTCTAGGAGACTTACAGGAGGTGAGGGAAGACAGAAGGTAAGATGAGGAGAAATGACAGCTTCATCCAGATTAGCTTCCGAGTTAATGCCACATGGCAGTCAGATGACTGAGCACAGCTGCATGGCTGCGTGGTCACATTATCCACATCCTCACTAAGTAGTTTGTTGGTTAGTTCAGAAGGACAAGTCAAGGAAGGGTAAGGCAGAGAGACTGCTGGGACCCACTGTCATGTGGCATGGGAGACTCTCTGGTGCTGTGCTTCATGCTGAGACATGTGAAAATAGTGAACAGTGAAATACCTTTGTACGCAGAGCCTGATTCTGTGAAAACCCAGGCTTACTGGGCAAAGCAGCGCAAAGAATTCTTGTGCAGATGAGTAAAATGCTCAAAGATTGCTAATTTCCACCTTCAGCATTGACTTTTTTCATACAAAGAGATGTGGTGGCAGGTCTGGGGCTGCTGGCAGGCACAGGAAGAAGCATTCAGCTGCATGGGCAGTATTTACTGTCCCCATTTCCTCCAGAGAAACAACCGTGGGCGGGTCTGGTTTTAGCGCGTATCTTTTCGAACTAGCTTTGCACATCACGCATGGTGTGCATACCACAGTTTGGGAAGTCCTGGCCTAAATGAAGGGAAGCCAGTGAATTACTGCTCTCAGCCTCTTTGAAAGTACAGTGCCATAAGTGAACGCTTCTTCTAAAAGGAATTGTTACCAGTAAGGTGCAGCAAGCCAGTGGTGGTGTTACTTATCTGATTATTAGCAGAACTGCTGAATCGGACCCACTATTTGCATTCTCTAAACTTAGTCCAACACTAAATGTAAAAATCAGGTAGAGGAGGGAAAAGCAGACAGGAACGTGGCTAATTTACTTCTGTTGCTGTAATCCTTTGGCTTCACGGAACACATCAGAAAAGGATGGGAGAGGCATGTGTGGCTGGATGTGATGATGGAGCAACTCCTGGAGAAAGTGTGTGAATCTGAAAGCCGTGGAGTCATTGAGACAGCAGCTTCACTTCCCATAATTACAAGGAGAGAGGAAATTGGAATAAGGGGTCAGACCCTGGCTAAAGGCGAGTCTGTCTTCTTCGAGGCAAAGGGTGTCCTAAAGGGATGATGAGACTGGGCTGGCAGTAGGGCAGGATGCTGCCCTACCATGTCAGGGGTGGCCGTGGCCGCTTCTGTGGAAGGGCAGGAGAAGTGAGAGGCTCTTCACTACTGGCTACATAATATTTCTCTGCCATTCTGGACATGCTCCAAGACTTCAGTACCTTATGCTGAATGTATTTAAAACATTGGTTATTTCATGAGGCTGTTATGACATGCCTATTCTGCTATTTTTCATGAAAGACTGCTGTGTTTTGGTAAAAGAGGAGTGGGATTATATGAATTTGAGAGATCTCAAACAAGTTGGTTGTGACCTCTGCAGTTTTTTCTTCTTTCTTGAAAAAAAAACCCCAAACAAACCCCCCCAAAACACAAAAAACCCTGAAAACAAATTTTTTTATTTTTTCATTGGGGAATTTTGAAATGTTCAAAATAAGCAGCTGTTTTTTCAGCTGTTGCAGGTATTAAACAACAGCAAGAAAAGCCTCTGCTATGACCTGTCACAGGAAATAATCCTTTCTTGATCATGGTAAACAGCTGGGTTCATTGCTTTTCCTGCAATAGTAATCCTCAACTTCTCGACTTGTTACCTGCACAATGGCTAGTCAAAATTTTAAGCTGACGGTATAAAAAAATGAAATAATGAAATTACAGATGTTTAAGTGCATCCTTGGGATTCCTAAATTATGGGAACTACAGTGAATCGCTGTTAGGAATGAATTAGGTGTTTGGAAGTGACCTACTTTGAAGATATTTTTCCTTTTTTAAAAATGCTAAATGCTTTTGACCTTTCTTCCCATTGTAATGCAAGTGACCACCTAATAACACCACTTCACTTTTGTTGCTTTTTTGTGATAATAAATTGCATTTACTTTTCAATAGTGATACTTGAATAATGCAAATCAAATTCTCACTAATAGCTTTTTTCAGACCCCATAAATCTGCAGTGTAATTTGTTCTTTAAAAAATAGGTCAGGGGAAATACAACAATGACAAGGGTGGGCAGACGCATTTTGGATCCTCTGTTCAACTACATGTATGCTGTGTAGTTGCTTAAAAAAAAAACCAAAAAACAACAAACAACAAAACAAAAAAACCCCACAAAAACAATGCCAAAAAGCCCCCAAAACTGTATAAATGTTAGAAAATGGAAATCATTCTTGGAATTGCTGTGTTTTGTGTTGTTATTGTCAATAAAGGGGCTGTTGCCAATTTAGTTCACTTAACAAATATCAGTGGAACCAATCCTGAAAAATCTTACTCTGAGAATATCGTGTAGGCTTCCTTTACTTGGAGACTAACATGTTTATTTCTGGCTTGAATCTGCTTATTGTTTAGATTAAAATCTGCTTTGCGTGGTCAAGATAGTTGAAAGCGAGCAGATTGCCTTCTGACTCCTACATTATCAACACAAGAGTAATTGCAATCACAAAAAGGCAGGAAATAACATGCATTACTTGAAAAAGAACACACAACTTTCATGTTCACAGATTTTTAAGGTTAACAGTTGCTTCTCCTCCTGCTTTCAAATGAAAACAGAACTCTACCCTTGAAAAACACCAAAAAGTCAGGAACAAGTAAATTACCCCAAAAGCTGGGAAGCAGGCAGCTGTGATCTGTAATTGCTGGGACAAATAAAAATGGACTTTTGCTGTGTCATTTCTGGAATCATATTTGAGATTGAAACTGTGACTGAATTGTTACTGCATTACAGAAGTAAAAGCACAGGGACATACTGAGACAGAGTTGCCAGACCAGAAACCCAGTGCACTGCAGGTATGTTTAATTCTGTATGTGGCAATACAAAGTTATTTCTGGATGATGTCTATACTCTCACATGTACACCAGCTAAGGCCATTTCAGCTGGCTCATTGCACGGGATGGAAGTCTGGTAGATAATCTGAGAAGTGGAGTCGTGAGGAGAGGGCTTGGAAGGAGAGTAGTTCTTCGCACCATTCTCTATGCATTGAGAGTAGTGTGATAGCCATAGCCCAAAAAGGTGCATTTTAACAGCGAAGATTAGAAGTTCTCCATGCCGTGCTTGTCCCTTCCCTTTACCATCATTTTGACATTGTAAGTTTTTATAAAGAAAATTAAGGGTGTAAGAGCGTGAGACACCTTAAAGAATCAGTAGGTGAATACCAGTTCTTTGAAGATAAGCACAATCTGTCTCAGAGGACTTGTTGATTATCCAACAGCAATTTGATCTCGTGCTCTGTTGGTTCAGTGATTTGACACACTGTGTTGGCATTGTTACTTAGGGCGTTTTATGTAAACCAGTATGAGCTGGTTTATCCTGTTTAGAGTGTAAGCTAGTTCTGCCATTCCTGCAACTGAATCTAACAATTTCATTACAGTGAATGCTTTCCTTATTTGTCTCTGAGCTCTTAACTACCATCATGAACAAAACAGCTATGTCCTCTGTCTTTGATGTGAGGTTGTCAGACTTTTCTTAATATAAGACAGGGGATACAGCCCTTGCTTTGGATAGCTGTTCCCCATTATCTTTGGAACTGAAATCTTTTTTTAAAAAAGGATGGTGGTATCTGAAGAACCTTCATTATATCAGTGTTTCTCAGGCTACAGTCCTGAATTGCTGGTCAGCCATAAAACATGGAAGGTTATCCCAGGGAGGACAGAAAGTAAAACACTCAGACTGTATCATGTGTGTGCTCTCCCATATATATGTCGGCAAATCAACAAAGTGGGAGAAAATAGCAAATAAAAATAGCAGACATTCAGAGTTTTAGCCTCATTTTTTGTTGGGAAATTTTAATAAGTAACAGGGCAACAAGCATGACATTGGATATTGCTTGTTTAATTTCCTGAAGGGGCAGATAGTCCTTTGATTTATTTATTTTTTGGTTGTTGGGAAGCATTGTGCTTGGGCTCTATTCCGGTGGGTCTGATTGTTGTAGACAAGAGATGCTGTCTCTCCTGCCTCTGATCTGGAGCACTGGTGTCACAGGCACTGGTCTGCAGGAAGAACTAATACACCTCCCATCGCAGCCAGCTCGTGATCATCTAAACTTGGAAACTATTTGATCCCAGTTTTTCACACTTAAATCCTCAGACACGGACAGTCGTGCTATTGCCATTCTCAGAAACACCTGCTTTTCTTCAGGGCTAAGTGGCGTGGCATATCTGTCTCACCTGAACCATAGACAGGCTGCTCTCCCTGCAGTGCTCAATTCAGGCAGCTTTCAGAGTGGTCTTTTTACATGATGGCTCAGAGGTTAGAGTGTTCAGGCCTCCAATTTCTGAAGAAATTCAACCCCTGCGAAGCTGAAGAGATGGATCTGAGTCCCAGCAAGTAGACAGGGAGCTATGTTTAATTCCCACATCCTGAACAAGTTCTGTAACCGCCAAGGAAGGGCAAGGAAACTGCTGCTTCCTCTGGCCACGCTGTGTAGCAAAGATGTTGCCTTTCCTCATGAGAGCAAAGGGGTAGGCAGGGCAGACCTCAACGTGCTGAACTGCAAATGAAAAGAAGGGCCTCCTGTTGCCCTGCTTGAAAAGCCTGAGCCCCCAGAGGAGGTGCGTTTAAGGAGCTTCTCTCTCCTCGGTGCTCCCTGGTGCTGGCTGAACCAGCTTATCGTGCAGTGAGCCTTTTTGCGTGGCTTGCACTCTGAAGCATCAAGCCCTTTCCTGCACATTGCACGGGGAACCTACTTGCTGACATCACAACTGTTTCTTCTGCTGCAAAATCTAGAGACTAAACTAGTTAAGTGCTTTTGTGCAGCACTGCTGTGCCAAAAACTTAGGTTCACAAATAGATTAATAGTTTGTTCCTTAGAGGGCATTAACACCACAATCCTCTTGAAGAATAATATGTGCTTCTACAGAGAAAAAGTAGCATTTGGTACTACTTTCTTCCCAAACCCTCCTCCCAGCAGTCTCCATATTAAATATACATTAACACACACCCCCAATAACTACACAAGTTTGACAGTTGAAACAGAATTAGAGGAGCTAACATAAAGCCAGACCCTGTGTCCCACCTGCACTGCAGGCAGCTGTCAGAGCACCTGTCAGACATGATTTGCATCTGCGCGAGGGTTTCTTTCCTGAAAAAAAGCAAAACAAAAAGCAGGCTTCCTTCCAGCCTGCTACCCTGATAAAGCTTATCAGTCATAGTGACAGCGAAGGCATAGCAAGGATAGCTTGTAATGCTTGCATCACTTTGCTCTTAGAAGTGTAGATGACACAGCGCTGAAAATCAGTTCCTTGCATCTCGTTGCACTTCTGCTGCCGGTGGGACATCTATCAGCAGTTACAAAAAAAATCCCGCTGTAGCATATGCAAAGCCCGCGTTGATATTTCTGTGGACCTAACAATCAATTTCTCAATGTCCCGCTTCTATACAAAATTTTTATGAGATATTTGTACAAGAAAAAACCACTCCAGTTTCTCTAGAACGCTCTAAGCTGCCTGGGGTGGTCTAACACACGGAGTCCTGATGATCTATGTGTTACCATAATTCAGGAATGGATGGCCTCTTTCTCTTGAATAAGCAGCATGATTAGCAGGAGAAACAAGCAAAAAGCACCTTTCCAAATGGCTGGGATAATGCATTGGCATTTTCAAAGGTTGTTCTGGACTTTTAGCATTTACTCTGGTAGCCTTGAACTCTAAAGTTTCAGTATATTGCATTCATTGCTTTGGATGGATGCCTTCTTTCTTTCTAAGCTAAGACCAAGCACAGAGGCAATTGTATTTTCAAGATAATAATGTCTTTAGTTAAATAAACCTAAGACACTGCCATTTTTTAAAATGTAGCTCTAACCCATTTGTTGCAAATTATGGCTTTCTGTGTTTGCACTGCTGTGACTATGCTGGTTCCTGATGTGGGCTCATTAATAGATTATTTCCTTGCTAGCTGTAGGTAAAGCTTTGACCTAGAGCTGATTAGGGAAAAGAACTTCTGTATCTATTATCTTTTCTCTCTCATAATTAGTATAATTATGCTTCTGTGCCCTAGACAGAAATCTCAGACAGTCTGCTATGGAGCCACAGAAACCGTCTGGACTGCAGGAATGGGAGTTTGCTGTTGAGCAAGGGATAGCCGGGTTCTGTAGCATCAGACAAAAGCTGAATTACAGCATTACACAGAAGTAACCAAACCAGCGGAGAGAGAGTTCCCTTCCTCCCCACCCAGTTAAATCCAATTAACTGGGAGGAATGCAAAAAGCAGGTTCTGTCATTTCCACTTTTTTTAAGACAAATTGGCGCACCTATGAGACAGAATCATTTAAGGGCACAGTATTCCAATTTATAAGTGGAAATCACAGGCAGTGTTGAGCAGGAAAGCATCCAAATGAAACCACTCTGGTTTTGACACAATACTACAGCTTTTTAGTAATGCGTTCAGCTGCTCTCTCTTGACTTGGGCTGGTTGAGAGTGTTTACAGCTGCGCAGAGTGGTGTGACTAGGACTGATTCAGCACTGGGGTGGGGGCTGCTGCCCACAGGTGTAGGTAGGGTTTCCCTGCCCGGGGTGCCCTGGCTGGTCGCCGTGCAAAGGCCAGCTGCCTCTGGACTTAGGTTACAAAACAAAAGCAAAGGCGGGGAGGACTCTTTTCCAGGTAGATCTTAGCAGCCTTTAGGGGGAAGCAAATTAAGAAGGTGAGTTCAGTGTAGTATGTTTGGTTTTCATAAAGCTTGAATGTTTTTTGAATGCAATGCTCTGTTCCCGAGATCTAGAAAGCCTTAAAAAGGACATGGCTAAACTACTGGTGTATCTGGAAAGCACTGAGCAGCTTAACTGGCAAGAAATCTTGAAGCTTAAACTTGGAGGAGTTTAAGTGTATGTTGGAGGGCACTAACAGCTCTCTTTTTGTTGCCTCTTACCCTTCCCACCATGTTTGTACCTCAGAGTGTGTTGCTTTTCCTTGTAGTGCAGCTGGACTGATAGGATTTAACAGGACTGTTGTTCTTTATGGCCATCTCAGATACCATCGCTGTGGTACTATGGAAGTGTAATTCCCTTCAAAAAATGGCGGATGTACCTAGGCACTTCCCAGTAGGGCTGAGATGCAAAGCTCGACAGAAGGAGAAAGGAGATCATGGTAGTAGGTGAGGGTGCAGCAAGCATAATTCCTTCCTTGGGGTCAGGGCTTGGAGACTCCACCTTGTGCCTCGCCATGGAGTTCTCCAGTGAGGTGGGAATGGGTAGTTGTTCAGTGGGAGCAGCCTTCATCCATCCTTTTGAATTAATCTTGAAAGAGTTGCAGTCCGAGTGCCTGTATCTGAAGTGGAAAGGGAGCTCTAGTGTTTCATGCTCTTCTCCATATAATGATAAATGCATGAGCAGCCCTTGGAAAAGAGGAGAAAGCTCAGGCTCTGGGATACTGGTAGCTTAAGTGTTATGATGCTTTCTTGGGAACTAAGAATTATAAATTTGGATCCCTTCCAGAAAAAGAAGGTCTTTAAGGCCTTGTCTACCACATCTCAGCTAAATGCTGAACTAGTTGTGGTCTGAAAGAAATGACTCCTGCTCTAAGAGTAGGACTAGAGGTGCTTACTTTTAATCAAAGGATGTGCATCATGAACCAGTGATGCTGCTTCTTAATAAACCCTTGAAGACCCTGGGCAGGCTGCAGGAGCTTCTGCCAGGGATCCTGGGCTGTGCCACTTGTCTGCCCCTGCATCTCCTCTTGAGGTACCTGATTGTCCCTGGGCTTTGAGTAAGCTCAGCAGTTGTGTTGATGCGGTCCCAAGTTCTGCTCAAGGCCTGGTGATCAGTTAGATCCTGCAATGCTACCTGTGGAGCTGCTCGAGTCCCTGTTTGGGGTAAATTCCTTGCTGATAGCCATCAGCCCTGCCAAGAAAGAAATCACTGAAATGTGTGAAAATACTTCGTGTAATAGAGTAACTGACAGGGAATAGTTGGATTTTTTTGTTGTTTGCTTGTTTTCATTATATCACTTCTTTTAAAAAAAAAAAAAAAAGGCTTAATTGATTAAATGTAAAAATAATCCAGTTATAAATGGCAAAAGCACTCTGGGTTGTGCTGCTGCATCCTGTGGTGTAACTATCCATGTTCTTTCTTTGTTCCACAGTGATAAAATAACCTGGGAGAGAGTAGGGTGTCTATAATCCCGTGTCCCTGGCTCCCTGCCTGGAGGTGTTCTATAAGCAAAGATGAGCCATGATGTGGGGTGTCTCATGTGTTATGGTTTGACGTGGCAGGGGAATGAATGTGAGGCTGTGATTACGGCTCTTGTGATATGCCATGAGAAAGTAAAAGGCTTGTGTGTGGAAACAGAAAAGGAGTTTTGTGATGTATGGAGGAGTCCGCTCCTGCGTTAAAATGTTTTCAGGCTGTGATTAAATGCTCTTATAGGTAATGATGATTGTCTGAATTTTTAATACAGCATTGATAGAACTGTTGTGTTAGTCTAATAATTAACACATTTTGGAAGTAAATATGCGGTTGAGCACAAGAGCTTGTATGTCTAAACTAGGTTAGTGGCTTGGGGCCCAAGAAAACAGGTAAAACTTCTTGTCAGGAAGAATGATACCATTTAATCCCAGGTTACCGAAGAGAAATTTGAGATAGTAAGCAAAAGAGAAGCTGCCTGCATCTGGAAACATTTCAGGCTTCAGCTAAATTTTTACTAATTTTAAGAGACTGAATTCCAGCTAAGACATGTGAATTGGTTTATTAACTGGCTGTTACTGACCTTTCTCTCTGTTTACTTATGTTGCTAATGCTTTCTGTGCATTACAGCAAGAAATCATAGCTTACGCTTTCTTCCTGTGGAGCTTGCAAGCATTTACTTTGCAGCATGAAACCTCTCCCTTCAGCTGATAAGGAACAAACTGTGTTAGAAGTGTAGCTATTCAAACCAAGACACAGCTCCCAGTTGTACTGGGTGGAGGCTTAGGAGTGCTAATTAGCAATGGTTGAATAGGTCCACATTTCAATGGGGACAAGCCCAGTGTGAGCAAGGCTGGCACAGAGCAGGTGGAGGGACTAGATGATCTTAACCTGTTTAGACAATTTACTGACAGTTTACCAACCAAATAAATAAACTTGCATGCTGACTGTATCCAGAATGAGTCAGGTCATTTTACAAGATGTCTATTTTGGTTACAGAAGTGTATGCATTTTCTTCTTGTCAAAGATACTGAAAAAGAGTGAGACTGGCTTTTTTCTAATGTGTGTGGAAGTTCTGGCATTCACTCCTGGGGTTTCCTTACCTCCTGTTTGCTTGTTACCTTAAAGTGTATTACTTTTTTCTAGACTTTCTGAATATAATTTCTTTTTATTAGCGATCCAGTCATCATGCCATCTTCCAGCCTAAGGGAATTAGTCATTCCCAACTCCTTTTTTCCTCTCTCATTTTCAAGGTGCCTTAAAATCAAATATAAAACCTCACAGATTGGGTGTGTCTGCCATGTGAGAGTACTTGAAGAGATTGGATTGGATTGATTTGTTGTTCACTGACTTTCCTTTGAAAGTATCCAAAGTGAGGGGCTTTAACGTTCGTATTTTTGTGCTTCTCTTAAAATGAAAGAGATGAAAGGGTCAAAATCCATGTCAATGAATTTTGACTTCTACATAGTATCTTGGTTTAGATCCCATTCCTTGCCACTTTTGTGAGAAAAGCCTTTCTATTAATTTTCTTACAGGTTACAACTATTCTTTTTATAATGTTGGCTTCTGTAGGTATGGTAAACAGGTTATTGAGTTGCTAAGAAGGGAGGTAGAGAGGATTTAAAAAAAAAAAAAAAGAAAAAAAGAAAGAGAGGAGGAGAATAAAGAGAGACCATAGGTATGATTTCTGATCTTCTGGAAACGCTTTGAGTCACAAGCACCAAGAGCTGTGTTTCAATGGCCGCAGAACCTGGCAGGATATTCCCTTCCAGAGTCATGGGTGAGCTCCTGTCGATGACCTAAGTTTTTTGTTCATTTTCTGGAATTCGTATAGGTGGTCATAGTAATAAAACTCCACAGCAGGAAAATATCATAAAGGCGTAAGCAGGTTTTTTTCTGGACTGATGGAGGGCAGTGGACAAGCATACGGAGCAAGGTAGTTTACTAAAATAATCTCCTGTGAACAGAAATAACATAATGATAAATAGAAGTCACCTAATAATTCTCATAATGGCCTTTTTTTTCCTCTCAAAATTTCTTTCCCAGCTGATGCTGTTGAGTCAGTCAGGGTGGTGAGCCTGGTAGAAGAGTGGAGAGCTCTGAAAGGGTTCTATGGCTCCTGCAAAGCTGCAGTCAGCATATGGTGAGGTTTAAAGTGCTGAGACTATTGAGGGATGAGGAGAGCATGATTTCTTAGTAGAAGGAAGAGGTCTCGTTGCTGATGCATAAGAGTCTGGGTGTCCCAAACAGAAGTAACAGCCTGGGTGATGATGCTGACTAAAGACCGTGGTTACCTTCTCTATTAGGACAAATCTGTTTCTAACAGGTTGAGCAAATAGATCTCTTCAGCACCTGGAAGTGGATGCAGAGAAGCAACTCTTCAAATCCCTGGAAGAATTTGGAAGCTGCAGAAGCTCATGTGGCCCTGAAGAGGATTGAGACTTTTTGCGGTCATTATTGACGTCTTGGTACTCCCACGCCACTTGTCGTGCCAGCTCTGAAAACTGTATTCTGGCTGCCCGGATCAATTTCTCTGCCATTCCTGTGGATTCACTTTACACACGACCTCCTCCTGCTCGGTTCCCAAAGGTGCGCTCTGTAGGCAATATTGTCTGGTCGCGGTTTGCATTCAGGTCCCTGCTTGTAGAGCCTATCAGATGGAGGCCTATGGTATAAAGGAGAAACCGGACACTCAGTAGATTACCTTCGCTGTGTAAATGATCCTCTCTGTCTCGGCCTGACTTCCTGCAGCATTGCAACAGGCAACTGTAAAATTGCATCCACAGCAAGAAAGTGTTGCAATCTCTCTCCTCAGACTGTTTTGTTTAGCGTTTTGTGCTGTTATTTCCGAACGAGACAATACAGCATGCCTGTAATGCTGAAAGCTAGTCCTTTTACATTGAACTTGTTGTCCGGGACAACTAGAAGCATCGTCGTTGAATTGTGTGGCACTTCTCTAGCTGAAAGTTGATTCTGACCAGCGGGTTTTGTTTTCTTCCCTTGCAGCTAGCCAGTACTTGATGTGGTATGATTAGAATCAGAAATCATTTTGTATGGATTTTTGCTGGGAAAAAGCAGTCAGCAGATCTGCATCTCTGGGGGGGTTATTTTTTAAACTTTTTTTCCAGACATGACAGCATCTTTCCTGTCTCTTGATGATGCAAATAAGATTTTATGGGTCATAATGAAATATTTTATTGATCATATTATGAAAAATCAATGAAAAAGTTGCCCTGGCTGTCAATCCTGTGCTACCTACTATGTATACAGTGACAGGTTTGACTGCTCACCATTGTGGCTGAGAAGAGAATACCTTGGGGTGCCCAATTACAGCAGCAGTGAGAGGAAATTCAGAAGAGTAATTTTGGCTTCCTTCATTGCCTTTATGTTGGCCTCTGAACGAGTGGCTGTTCCACTCCTTTCAGATTTCACAGCAGCAAGAGCACTAATGGCAACTCTGTGCAATTTTGACTTCTCATGTCCATGAGATTGAATCAATGCTTTTCCTTCCACATTTAGTAAAACAATTTTCCACGCACGCTGAGCAGCTATTCTTGTCTATACCTGCTTTGAGATGGGCTAGATGAGCTGGAAGATTTTATAGAAAGCCATCTCTTTCATTCTTTCTTCCTTCCCCCCCTGCCTTTTTTTTTTTAATAAGATTGACAATGGAACAGTTCTCTAAAGGAGGTATTTTTAAGGCAAAGATGAGGAAAAGCCAAGTGTTTTAATAGGGCTTATCTTATAAGAGGTGGAAGTTTAAAGCAGGAAAGAAGAAAGTTAATATAAACAGAAAAAAAGCAGTTGAGGTCTCCCAGTTCAGGGATACATAATTCAGGTGCTGTTATGCTGTTACCATCGTATCTGAACACTTAAATTGTTAATGTGTTTATTACTATAACATTCCCATGTGGTTTGGAGTAGACCCTTTTGCAAGGGAACTGTGACCGAGAAACCCAGTGAAGGGGCTTGGGTACCTGAAGCAGGTTCTAAGCAGAGTTTAGGCGCTGAAATCCGTAACTGTGGTCCGTATATTCCCTGTTCAGTCACTACTTACCCCCGGAGGTGGTGCATCTTCCTGACATCTATGAACAGCTGGATTTTGCTCTCATACTCGCCCAGGACTGCTCAGAATGGGAGTCCCACAGCATAGCTCATAGGGAAGTGTAACCTGACCCCAAAACGAAGCGTTCCTCTGCCTAAGTTCTGATCAAAGTCGACTCATTGCTCAGGGGAACTGAGCTCCTGACAAGCATCACGCCTCTGTTTTGGCTGCTTTTAAAGCATAGCTGGGGAAGGAGAGAGCCTATTGGGGAAGGTGCTTGCCTATGAAGAGGAAGGCAGGGGTCAAGTGCTATCTCTGAGCACTGTCTTTTAATGTGCTGTTTAATATTAGCATCACATCCATAAGCAGAAATGAGAACAGGCAGCAGAGCTCTCCATTCCCCTACTACAAAGTCACACTTCCCCTTAGGCATAGTTCTCTCCCTCTGGCCCAGCAAAGACATTGTTATAATTTGGGTTGAGTGGCAGGAGGAATCTCCTTCCTCGAGGAGAGGCGTGTCTTGGACTAACGCTCTCGCACTCTCCGCTGCACTGGAAGGCTTGAAGCTCTTCTGGCAGTCATTTAAGAATGGTGACCACGCTTCCTAACAGGAACCCAGCTGCATTTTTGGAAAATGTTTGCGTGCGTGGTAGGGAAGAGATCTCTTTCCAGCCTCTGTGGCAAAAGGTCATATGTAACGTATAATCTCTCTTCTTAACTCTAATTGATTGATCAGACTTAATGGAACAAGCAAGAACTTCATTTGCTCTTTACCAGGAACTGTTTGGGAATACTCGCTAACAGCAGGGCCCTCCACGGATCAAACAGCATCTGCTCACTGCTTAGTCCGCGCTCTAGAGGCAAGCAGGCAGACATCAAATATGCAGCAAATCTCTTTGGTTTGTTTTTATCAGCACAAGTATTACACATAACCCTCCCGAAAGAGGGCAGTGGCTTTCCTAGAGCGAAAGTCCGTAAATTACGCTGTGGAGAACTACCTCCAGAGAAATCTCACAGCCATGTGTGACTGGTGACTATCAACTGGCAGCAAACTACTACTGAGGAAGAGGAAAAAACCAGCTGCTAACGTTCCCAGCTAGTCAAATGTCAGCTATACTTGACTATATGTATACTTAGCAGTGTATTTGAGTTCTATAGTGCCTTACTACAAAGGCACAAAGAGACCACATAGGAATACTTGTTGGATTCACAGAAACTTGTCAGGTTCTCTTCAGACTTTGTGAAGTTTTCTTGTTTCCCTTGTGCTTAAAATGTGGGGTATTTGGGGGTCTAAGTATGTGTAAGCAAGCTGCTTGCCTGCCTTTCCCAAGGAAGCAGCTGCCGCTGTGCAGCAAGAGCGAACGTGGTGGCGGAGGAGGAGGCAGCACTGCTTTCTTCACGTTAAAGGCATAGCTGCAGGAGCTCTGAAACCTCGTGGCTACACTTGACCTGGTTTCCTTGACAAAAGCACATCTGGTTTTCAATTTGATTTAACCTGGAAACCATGCCTCTGCCTGCACTGGGGCTAGGAATCCTGAGTCACAAATCCTTCTGTAAAACGCCGGTGTGTTGCTGCTGGGAAAATTACCAAGATAGCAGATCTAAAACATTCGCATGTCTTCTTGGTAGTCCTGTGAGAGAGGCTCACCTTTGTCTTGTCACCTTATGTGTCTGGGATTTGCATCTGGCAATTTGAGTGCCGTGGGAACTGTCAGACCCTCTTTTCCTCCTTGTACTGCTTCGGTTTGGCTGGTATCGCCTGGCACCTCCTCACACTGTCATTGTCTTGATACAGATGAGTTTCCTCTGTGCTACCATTAGGTCAGCTAGTATTTGTTGCCTGGGGTTTTGGCCGGGAGGAGCCCAGGGTGTCCTCTGCGAGGTATGTGTGTGTTGTGCCATGGCCTTGGTCCCCCTCTTCCCTGGAGGACTGAGGACTTCAGCTGAGGACTTTCTGCAGCTCGCCTGAGGGTGCCACAGAAGCCTGGGTCAAGGTGGAAGTAGGCTGCTCTTGTTTGCATTCTGTGCTGGAGACATTGGAGTGCTTTGGTGCAAATGAGCAGTCGTTTTCATCTTAAGAGCTGGGAGATTACATGCCTGCAAACTGCAGCCCTCTGACAAAAGGCATACTTGCTTCTGGTATGGAGAGTGTTAACAGCAGAGAGACAAACAGAGGGAAGATTTGCCAGGGTTACTGATTATAAGACTGTATAAATTCTTGAAGAGCAGGCAAGCCTGAGGTTTTAAAATTCTGCCTTATACGGTCCCTTCCAGTATCCTGTTCTTCTGCCTTAGGAAGGCTGTGCGGATGCTGCAAAGGTTCAAATGCAGATCCAACATGCGGAGTCTGGATGTTTTAAACCAGGGCCTGAATTGAAAGGCTGTCAGGCAAAACAAATGTGCTGGGGGTGGTGGAGGAGGAGGGAACAGCTAATAGATGTTTTCCCCTTGCTTGACATCTGTCACCTCCCCCACGCCAACCCTTCCTCTGTTTACAGCAAACCATTTGCTCCCATTAATTAGAACTGGATTCCTGCCATCTGACCAGCTTTATGCCTGTACAAATGTCAACAGAGCCAGGACTACACAGGTGGGGAGAAGGGCTAGTCAGAGGAGATCTGTAGCATCTGTTTGGGGAGGGATGGATGGGGGGAAAATGCCACCCCCCTTCCAAATCAGGCACGTTAGCTGCAACAATAATTGAAATGCGGACTGGGAGCCCCAGGATGCCACTTTCCCCATCCCTTTTCAGAGCAGACTGCACTTTAAGCCATCTCTTTACCAAAGTGGTCTGTATGAAGGCTTACATACAAGAAGATAATGGTGCTGTCACTTTTACAAATAATCACAACAGGAGCAGAAAAATAAGAGGAAGATGATTACGCCTGAAAATCCAATGACGTTCCAATTGCTAATGCAGTGGAAGCTAAAAGGAAGCTGAACCACAATCCCAGGCTGTTCCTGCCGGGCACCGGGCTGGCTTTTCTGCCATGATTTAGGAGTGTACAGCTGTGTTGCCATTACATTAGAAGGAAATGTGCTTACCCTGGGATGGTTTTCCCTGTGTGAAGTACTATAAAGACAAAATATTTAATATACTAGTTGAAGCAAATCCTGAGTGGGAGAAACAGGTTAACCTTGATTAGCTTGACTGGATTGTAAAAGAAAAAAACCTGCAAACTCGCTCGTGGCCTCAACACAGTGACTGCTGTGTTTCTGCTGGGATTATGAATCAAGAGTGGCACTGTTTTTACACTGAGGATTAAACCCCATCTTAAAAGGAAGTGGAACAGCAGGCTCTCCCTCTCCCCACTCTTTCATATAATCATTTGAAGTATTTTTTTTATGTGATGTGGGAAGGAGGAGGGTGATGTGGTGTGCCTGTGTGTACCCCAGACTATCTTAAGCCTTTTACCTCCTGTAAGATGGTGCTCTGAAGCTGTTCAGGCAAGGAGGACCTGAATGTCAAGGTTATGAGTACTCAAACCACTGAACTAATGGCAAAATGGTCTGGGGGAGAAAGAGTGGTGCCTTGTTCCTATGTCTGAAAGAAACAGGTGCAGGCTCCAAACCTGGAAGGAAGGCAACCCTTTGAAGCCAAGAATAAGGAGATTTCTAAACTGAAAGGCCTTGGCTTTGTTTTTATACCATGTTGTAGGAAGTACATAATTTCTTTCCCCATGGCCTGGCATCTGGGGACCTCTCCCTTGTGCTCCCCTGGGTAGACAGGGGCCACCGGCACCCTGCTCTGCTGCAGGGTGGCTACAGTGAGCGTGGTGCTTGGCTGGGGCTCGAGTGCCTCGTGTTGCAACGTGCAAGTCAAGTACACAGCTTCAAGCTCCAGTTTTCTCTGTCGATCGGAAAGAGTAGAAGGGATAGCAGTAGATCTTTTACAGACCTTTTCCTCCTTCTTTCTCACTTTCTTACCCCAGTGCAAGATTTTTCTTCCCTCTAAACAGAAGGATTTTTTTTTTCTTTAAATCAGCTAGCACTTTCTGTGCTAGCTTCATGTACATCACTTATTCCCTTTGCTGGTTAGAGGTGAGGCAAGTAAAACATGGAACTGACTGACTTATTTGCATGTTCTGCAGGAATCTCTCCCAGTACAATATTTGCCCTAATTAAACTAACTTAGGGAACCATTTACAGATCAAAGTAAAGGGATCCACTTAATACATAAACTTAGTTCAAAAACGAAATGTCTCACACATTGATGTGAGGGAGAGCTGTCATTATAGCTTATGGGGTGATGGGGGTAAAATTGTCAGTCCTCTGAGACAAAATGGTCATTTACTGAGTGCCTCAAAATTATTAGTTGTGTCTGCATTAGGTAAACATGGTTGAGTGTAACAGAAACTTGACAGATACATGTTTTTCAGAAAAAAAAAAATGTTACTCTGTCAGTTAAATAGCAGAGTATTAATTTACTGCTGAGATTATGGTATGTGCCAGTTCTCATCTCGGTGCTGCTGGACTATCAGCAGCAAGCTTCAGTGAGTTCCGCATGACGCTTGTCACACAAGTGTAGAAGTAACGGAGAGCCCTGCCTTGCAGCTCTGCTGGCAGGCACGGTGCCATGCTCTTCTGAGCAGCCTACGGGCAAGAGAATGTACATTTCTATAAGCTCTGTTTTGCAGCTAGGTGTAAACCACAGGGTTCACATTTACATCCAAGGTCTTGTTCCCCTGCTTTGAGTTTTACTTGAGGGAAAAGATTTGAGTTTTTTTAAAATATTTCCTAATTTATATTTGGAAGTAGTGGTGAAACTGTGCATACGGAGAAACCACCATTACCCACCACTTCTTAATCCCTGCCGCCTTCTGTAAGGTGCTTTACTTCCCCAAAAGAAATCCTTTTGTTTAAGTGGTTTTTCCTTTTCCCCATTCGTCCATGCTGGATGCTTTTCTGTATCTTTGAGCATAATCACCTGTTGCTCTTAAATTTTGCATGGGGTTTGTTCAGATCATCACAGGCTTTTCAGTCATTCCCATAAAAAAGCTGTATTGTCCTCTCTGTGAGATGTCAAAAGGCAGAAAATGACAGAACAGATGGGTAGGAGAAGAGGAAAGGCAAGGCAGAAGCTACCTCTGGGAGCTGGATGCTGAGCTGGGCACCCCCAGTTGTAACTAATTTATCAGGGCTAGCAGCCTGTGGTTTGGGTAGTGATGGTAAGTGGTGCCTCGGTCACAGCCACCTGAGGCACACGAGCAAACTGCCCTTGTCTCGGGGAGAGCCCGTGTTGGTGGGAGAAGCGGTGGGCAGGTTTGTCTTCCCAGTGGCCTTGGCTGGGAGCGCATTGTGCCCATGTTAGCTGTGCCTCTGACGCGAGATCTGTCGAAGTACACTGAAGAGAGAGCTGCTTATGTTAAAAGGTGGCTGGTGGGAGTGTTCATTAATGGCAGGATTTTTTTCAGTGGAAGGCTAAAGGGGTGACAGACCTTTGTTAAAGCGAGTGCATCTGTCGGTTCCAGCTGTCTAATGCATTAAAGTGCACCTGCGCACAGAAAAGAGCAACACTTGGCTGCTGCAGTGTGCTAGCCTGCCTCAAGATATTCTCATCTGGGAATATGCTGAGAGCCAGGGGTGAACATAACAGATTTTTTGAGTTTTAAACCACTGCTTCCCGAAGACACTTAGCTATATGAATGTACAGAGTAGGGGGGCTTTCCCAAGGTGCATGGCATTGATGGATGGGGTAACCAGGGCTGACAACAAACTTGGAGTCTTAAAAAAGAAATCTTGAAAAGCTTTCAAGTACCAACTGTCGCAGAAACATTTTGCAACCATGGAGAGAGCAATTTCTGTCTCTTCCCACAGAAGAGGGTATGTCAGGATTCAGTCCTGATATCCCTTGAAGTTAAAAGAAGAGGCCATGAAAACAAGCTTTTGTCTGGTGCCTGCAAGAATGTATGTCCTGGTATTGTTCAGACACGCTTTCTTATTGCTTCTGCTTTTCCCTAAATTACGTGTGATTTAGATCATACATGAGGTTTTAGGCTTTTATAATTTTGTTTTTTCTTAATCATAGAATCATTTAAGTTGGAAAAGACTCTTAAGGTCATCAAGCCCAACCGCTAACCTAACGCTCCCAGGTCCACCGCTAAACCATGTCGCTAAGTGCCACATCTACACGTCTTCTAAATACCTCCAGGGGTGGTGACTTAGTCACATCCCTGGGCAGCCTGTTCCAGTGCTTGACAACTCTTTTGGTGAAGAAATTTTCCCTAATATCCAATCTAAACATCCCCTGGCGCAATAATACTATCTGTTGGAGCATCCCACCATTTGGGAGCAATTGGAAATCAACTGAGAAATGCATAAATAGGCAGAGATAAATACCCCAAACAAACCAATGAACCCCTAGAGTCTCCCCCTCATCCTGCCTCTGCCAGGTGTGCATTTCTGGCTATTACTCGAGCAGTGAGGAAATTCCAGCAGTGAATATGCCATATTCATCTGTGTCCACAAACACCAGTAGGAAACGAGCAGTGATGCCCTACACCCTCTTCCTGCTCATAAAAATGCCTCAGATTTTATCGAGCAGTATCCCGGGCTAGGTAGCTAGCGTCCCAACCCGTAAGAGGCAAGAGTAAAGCAGAACTAGGAATAAATGTGATGTCTAGGTCTCCTGTTCCGAAGTCCCTAGTGATGCATTTCGTTTGAGCATGATGCTTGAGTTGGGGAGGATGGAGGTGGGCTGAACCTGTGTGGGTGTGTGGGCCTGCTTCATTGAAAAGTTTGGGTTGTCTTAGTATGTCAGTCGATGCATTCAATTTCTAAGCTGCTGAAGTATGCAACTTCCTCCGTTTCTCATAACATAGTTTTAGATTTAAGTTCCCCAGGCTAGCAGTTTCCCCAGCCCTGTAACTGTTGTCCAGTTCCCCTGGGGCTCTTGACCTGTGGCTGGTAGTAGGGGTCATGTTTCACTGCTCTGGCTTTGTTGTCAGCTGATAAAAGTGACAGGAAAAGACAAGTTTCTGCAAGACAGACTTAGAGTGCATTAAATAAATATAAATTTTATTAAAAACACCCACATCTCAGCGTTATCAGGAATGATATAATAATAAACAGCTTTCAAATAACCTGCATTACATTACAATACTTACAGTATTTATAACCATCCTCAGATTCTTTTTATAGACATACCAAACATTTCATGAAAATGAATGAAACTAAAGTAAAAAAAAAAAAAAAAAAAAGTAGAACATAAGCATAGAAAATGCACACAGAAGTTCATTACCTTAGTGTCAAACTGCTAAAGTTTCCTACACAAGTTAACTACTAGCTTTAGAAGTGAACTTTATACCACTGTGCGTCAATCAAGATGAAAAATTCATTCAAGTAAAGTTGACACCACTCAGAAGCATCTTCAAGTATGGCTATAGTCAACCTGATAATCCTATACAAGCAATTTTATGTCTGCTTTGTCATTCGTTCCAACTGAGGCAGGGTTCTGTACACCAAAAATTACAGTTTGGGTATTTACAATACAAAACTGATTCACCAACTAAGCTTCCTGCTCCTGCTGCCAGCAGTTTGGCAAATGACGGTGCACAGCATATTAACCAAACATCTACTATGGATTACATGAATAATATAGGACTTTAAAAAAAAAATCACCGAAAGATGAAGATTTATAATGATTTAATTAATCTGACATATAACCATCATTAATTTTTTTTTTTTTAAAAAGGCGAAACTTTTGTTTCAATGCAGTGGGTAAAGTCACAGACTGAGAATTAAAAAACAAAATTGCCATAATAAATATTTGACCATTAAACCCAAAGGCCTCCTTTGATTTACTCGAGTTAGGTTGTGATTCTGTTAGATAAAATTTCTTTCGACCAAACTTAATCTTACAGTATATTGCACAAGATATATCTGGGACATGGAGGTTTGCATGTTTAGGGAAGCCCTTGTACAGACTGTACCTTTTTATATTTTATTTTATTCATTACAGTATCCAAGAAGCCTTGTTTAGAGAGTGACTTGAACAACTCTAGCAAACAGTCACTTGCCAAACCCCTGCCTTACATTTTTCCCTTTAATCAGCTCAGTGCATTCTACTTTCTTTTTGTTTATTTGTTTGAAACAGGCAAAACATTCTAAATCTCTTAAACACTTTCATTACAATAAAAAGAGCTAACGAATTTACAAAATTAGTTTTAGTTACATCAATACATGTACAAGAAAAATTAGAGAAGGGATTCAAAAGAAAAGCATTAAATCCCTGAAAAAAAAAACCAAAACAAAACAAAAAACCCAAGAATAATATATTTAACCTACAACAGCTTTACATACACACAGGTGACACGTTGGCATAGGAGAACATGAGCTGAAATATCCCTGAATTTTTAGAACAAAAAAAAAAAAAGTTGAAGTTCAAGTTATACTTGCTAAAATGTCAAGTATTGAGAGAGTTTTTTTTGTTTTGTTTTTTTTTTTTTTATTTGTTTGTTTTTTTCAAAGGCTATTGGGGGAAAAAGATGGTATACAATATATAAACTTTCACACTCAGTTCAATATCCTATTGCCAAACTAGTGTTGAGGTATATGACAAGTAGGAACATCACTCAAACCTTTTAATATATTTTTAGCTCACATTATGATATATTTGTAGCAGGCTGAGTAGCACCATGATGTGAATTCAGCTCATAACCCAAATATATATAGATTTAATATTTTTACAGTACTAAAATACTAAAGCATTGCGTTAAAAAAAGTTTTGTTTACAATTTAATTTACTATACAACTCTCCTGCTTTTTTTTTAATAGAAATTAATGATTTAAAACCACCACAGCAAGCCAGCTGCCTATTTTTTTTTCTATTTAATCAACGGAATCACACAGAACTAACCCTGTTTCATTCATCTTGTGTAGGCATCGGATTGCTCAATCTTCCTGGAAAAGAGGACACTTGCACTGAGAAATGACTTACACCACAATGTACATAATTATCAACACAAAAGCAATCTGCCATTCAATATTTGAAGAGCATACAGATCTTTAAAAACAGCAGAAGCCCAAGCTAACTAGTTGTAGTCTGTCGCATGCTGCTAATTATTACCTGTGGTTAATATAAAATTCTTTCCTTAAAACTGTACATATTTGAGCAATGAACTTGTCATAATAATTGTAGAAAACAGTTTACAGTATAGCTGTGTGAGATGAGCACCAGAAAAACATGTGTTTTGTGTACTAAAGTATTCCCTTATATCCAGTAAGCCCCATTTTTACCATAACCGACTGTATTAAAAATGGATATGTAGCTCACTAGCAGATGCACAGCTAAAACAAAAGTATTTAAAAGCTTTTTTAGTTTAAAAAAATTATCTTTGCATTTTAAAATCAAAGTAAACTCTTTTTTTTTTTTTTTAATGTCTTAGTACCTTAGCATTGTTCAAGTTGCCAAGCTTAGGTAGACAAAGTGCTTTTGAAACACTATTTAAAAAAAAATATCTCTCTCTATATTTTATTGTCCTTTTCTAGGACTTGACTGGATGAGCAAAATCCAGAGGTCTTTGTAATTCCCATATGTTAAAAAGTAAGCTTATTTTAACACCAGGTAAATTCAATACATACATGAATGAAAAGGTCCTCCCTGTTGTCGAAGAACATTTGACTACATCATTGACATTTTGTAAAAAGGCATTAACTGTTTGACTGTTAAAAGAAAGACACCATTCTCTTAGATAGCACCATGGTTTTAGAATATCCAAACAAATTCAGTGTTTTGCTGTCTATTCATTATGTTTTATACTTATCTACTTTGTTAAATAAAATCAAGAGACTAATAAGATTACAGTAAAAACTGCATGTTAAAAAGCCATAATTCCAGTATTTCAGTACATCATAGATTCAGCACCAGATGTTATTTTAAGATTCCTGCAGTTGTAATACTACAGTATTATTTTTTTAGGGTTTTTTTGCTCCTGTTCCATGACTATGCAAACTTGATGACATTAAAAGTGGCCACAGATGTGCAAAACTGTAAGAAAAAAAAAAATCCACTTGCAGATTATCTCTTTCAGTAATGGAGCCAGTGTTTTCAAATGTAAATTGTGAAACACTGTTTTGTTTTGTTTTTGTTTTTGCATAGGATGCTTTGGTCTTGTTTCCTACGTGCCATCTGTGACCACTTAAAAATCAGTGGAAAATAAGTGCGCTAGTGAGATTACCTCTTTTTGCTGGTGTGCTGAGGCTTTTTCCACTGATGAGTTTTGTAAAAACACTGTTTTCTTCTCCACCCTTGCCTTCCCCAAAACCTAAAGAAGAACTACCCTACTGACAAGGTGTTTTTTCAAATGAGGTAACCAACAAAGGTGTGAAGTTAGATATATCGGTTGTAAGGCCCTGTAACCCGTGTAAAGGCATATGGAGATGTAGTTACTGTGGAGTCTGTGGTGACCGACAGTGTCCTTTGTGCAAGAGACTTGATGAAGCGCACGTACGTTGGCTCTGAGGGTTCATGTGGCTCAGCAGGCTCCCGCTTTGCTTTTTTGCCATAAGATTTCTGAGGCACGTAGTCTGGACCGTACTTTTCACATTCCTCTTCTTTCTCTCTTGCCTTCTCAGCCATCTTTGCCTCCCACAGAGCCAGACCATGTTTTGGCTCATTCATACTCTTGTGCTGGTAAAAGACAAGGGATATTCTGGTGGGATGGTTCCTGTTGGGATTTTTTAAGGGAGTCGTTGCATGGAGCTCACGTTTTGCACACTCTATGAGAATTGACCCATGAGACGGAGCAACTGCCACTCCTCCAATTTCTGGATCCAGAAAGCTCTGCTCACTATCTGACCAGACGTCATCGGGATCCTCTGCTTTTTCTGGATTCAGCACATCAGTTTTATCTAAACCACCCTGGGGAGTAGTCCTATCATGGTTTTGACCTGGAAGCATGTTAGACAAACCATTAACTGCATGTGAAATCATTTCACTATCCTTATTTTGGAGATGCAGTGAATTAGGAGGACCACTAAAAATACTTGGAGCAGAATGGTATTCGTGTGCTAAATGTGGAGGGGGTTGCACGTGATGATGTTCACCGGTTTTACTCATGGAGGCATAATCCATGCTTGGATTACTCAGAGTAGATTTTAACCTTGAGGCAACCTCCATAAAATGGCTGTCAGCCTCATGGGTGGAGTAAGAGGAAAAAGACCCTACGTGGTGTACGTTTGGTCTAATGGTGCAATTACTGAAGGAGTCTACCTGCATATTTTGGTTTCCATAATTCAAGTACTTGGGACCAAACCTCTGGTTATTCCCAAACCTATGCTGGTATAATGTTTGAATGGGTGGTAGACTTAGTTTAGACATATGGTCTTGGCTCTGGCAACTATACAAGTCCATGTGCTGATGCTGGGAAGGGTAGGAGCCCAAGTAAGAGGGGCAGTTGTCCATAGGTATGTTTCCATTGCATTGGTAGGGTGGATATTGGTTATTTTGACTTAATGATCCTGAATAAGGGTTCATGGGACTGGAAGAATTCAAATAAGACCCCGCAGGCTGTGATGAGGTTGTGTAGAGGTTCATGGGACTGGACCCTCCATATGGATCTGAAGTGTATGAAGAGTTTGGATAAGCATTGGCTGGATTAGGCAACCTTACATAGAGATTTGCAGAACCTGAACCCGAGTAAGAGTTAACAGGATTTGACTGAGGGTTGTTAGGGAGAGTGCGCTGTGGATGTTGCTGCTGCTGTTGTTGTGTGGCTGGTCCTGAAAGACGTAAAAGATCTGTAGATGTGAAAAGAAAAAAAAACACACAACAAACAAGCTTTTTTTTTTTTTCCAAAAAACCCCCAACAAACTACATACTTTATAGACTTTTCATGATACATATCTATGAAATTTCTAAGAAAAGTATATCATATGATACGTTAACAGAGGTTCCCTTTCTCGTATCTCAAATACCATCCTTTAAGAAAATGAATAAATACTAAGGCTACTCATCCTTTTTGGCACGTATCCAGTGAGATCAGATGCTAGTGGCAATGGGGAAAAAGAAGACAGTGCAATCTGTTCAGTCACGTGCACAAAATCCAAAGAGTTGAATCATCATTTAAATAGCCCATGAAATGGAGCATCAAAGTGCTCCCAAACAGCCATGCACAAGGTGACCTTCTTTTCCCCAAGAATTAATAATTCTTCTCATCTATATTAATGGAACTGTCTCAAAAAAATGTCTCTAGCTTTATGTAAAAAAACAACGGTGACATTCACTGATAGAACAGTTCAGTAGCAAGTGAGATTAACTGAAGTCATAAGAGCAAAAACATCAGTCATTAAAGTGAGATGGCATCGTTTAATGGTTACAACCCTAGCTTGGGTCATAGGACAGCTGACTTCTATAGATATTTCAGTGACCTTCTGGGTGGCCTTGGATGTATCGCTTTTTTCCTCTCTGAGAAAGTTGCTGTAACAATAAAATAGTCATGATGAACTCCTTTGCTCAGGACTCTCAAATCTGCTGATGAAAACTGCCAAGGATTGTTAAGTGGATTTTTAAACTCTTACTCCACTATGGAAAAATCTGCTCTGCTTTTGGTCTTGGAAGTAGAGAGTATAAATAGTGGTAAAGAGGTTAGGCTTGAATCCCCTCAAATTAGGAGGTTCTCTGTAACAGTGGCAGACAGTGAGTTATGTGTAGGTCATTCTTTCTTTGGCAGCACCATCACACACTTCTCTTCATGGCTTCTAGCACTACTAGTCTTTTAAAGGTACTTTACAATACACTGGATGGCAAGCAGAGTTTGCAAAAGCACCAGATTTCTACAGGTGTTAACTATCCAACAATAAAGGATTTCTCATACAACTGGGTTTTTTTTGCTTCTCCAGAGTTGACCACAATTTGGCACTCTAGTATTTATAAATGTACAATATTGATATTTACTTTCAAGAATTCTCTTTCCTTTTTACTTTAAAATGTTCTTGGGCTGAGAATAATGGTTTTCTTGAGACTCATTATACATGGCCATGATTTCTAGGAAGCTTACCACTGTTGATAAAGATCCCGATCAGATTCACGTGTTTACCTGCTAGCTGCTTTGCATGACCTGCTGCCTCAGAGTTGCCTTGCTTGTTGCGTGCTGCAGCAGACTTATCTCTTTCAGCTTTGCTAGACCCATTCTCCAAGGAGGAAAGCTTTTCTGCAGCTGCTTTCTTTGCTTCTAGCTTCCTTTGCCGACACGTCTTAACGGGCTCTGCTAACATCCTTACTTTTCGGCGAAAGGAAGTAAGGACCTGGATACTGCCATTCCTCTTCTTCTCCTCCTGGCCTTCAGTGCTTCCGAACTCATCCACATCAGAGACTTTGTATAACGGGAGGACGTGGAGCTGCTCGTCTTCTGGTGTTTGGCCAATTTCACGATTGTCTTCTCTAGTTAGTGTGCAAACCTGTCGGAAAGGTGTGTTAGAGTAACTCACTCAAACCAGTCTGAGATTAAGAGATCTGAAATACTAGCCTGTGCATTTTACCTTGCCCTGCCACTGTCGGCGTTGGCATCTGGCAAGCTATTTGTAAACTGTAAGTTTCTGTGCAATTTATGCATATGACAACAAGCCTGCAATTTCATTTCTTCCATTGCTCTGTTGGACAGTGTTAATAGAAACAGAAGGCATATATATCTATTTCTTGTACTTGTGCTGAAATGAACAGTATAGCTAGGGATTACCCTAATGTGAAATAAACTGTGTGATCCATTGTACCTTGGCCAGAGAGCTAAACCAGTGGAACTTGGGACTTTGTACTCACCTGAAGATTTTTTCACTATAATACATTAGCTAGCTACCTATTAGAAATAGTGTGCAAGATAACATACTGCCATTGTATTTCACACTCCCTTAAAATGGCAACTTCCAAGACTTTGCAAAGGAGCAAGTCACTGTAATGTTAATAATAAGGTTTAAGGAAGTTACTGTTGTGTCAGGCAGCACGCTCATTGTGTTAGCTCCAGCTAAAACATATTGGGAGGATCTCAGTGGAAAAAAAGATGCTGATACAAACATATTCTGTAGCAAAATCATTGCCTCAGCCAGTTTTAGGAAGAAAGCTCAGCTAGAAATATATATTGTATTGGTGGTGGTTGACTTGTGAATTAAGTCAGACCCTGGAAACAGGAAAAAATTAGTTGGTATTAAAAAAAGTAGATATGCTCTTTGGTCGTAATAACAGCTGCACTGTGAATCTAGGTAGTTACTTCAAATTACAACCATGATGATTATTCAGAACTGAAAATTATTCTTTCTCATGTTTACCCCAACTGTATTGTCACAGAAAGAGTAGGCAGGGAACAGAAATAAACCAATACACATTGAACACCAACTTGTTTGTCTGGTATCTTCTACAGAACCTTTGCTGTACGTGCTAAGAGATCAGAACTGAAGAGAGTAAAGGGCATGTGTACAATACAAAGGATGGCAAGGCTTGCGGACTTTCTGCTCATCCCAAGCAGGAAACTTCTGAAACCCTCCTGGAAAGAAGTTATTTGTTTCCACATTTATTTTATTAGAAGATGTAATACAAAGTTGCTAGAAAAAAAGTGTTTCAAGAGGACAAATATAAACCATTTTGTGCCAGGAACGCTGAAACAGGCATTTCAGCCCTGCTGGGACCTTCTTTCCATTGTCTCCACAGTTTCTCTTTCACCAGTTCTATATTAAACCTTTCTTTAATACACCATAAGTCTCATTCATATGAATGAAAAATTGTGTAGGGGGTAATAAGTTAGCTCAATTACTGCTTAATGTTTCTTTTTTTAGCAATCTGTGTTATGCAAGTATAGATTTAAACAGACGGGAGATAATGAATTAATTATATATGTGAAATTAGTGCTGGAGTAAGGAGGCTATATGCATCACAGACTTACCAGCGTACTCCCGTTCTGCATATTGTGCAAGTCTCTGTGAGCATGAGCGCAAAAATCCAGGCAGGCAGTGACCCCTGAGAATGGACGACCTTCTTTTAAACCCAGGCGACACTCGGGTGCTCTGTGTTCATACTCGATCTGGAAAGAGATGACAGGTATCACTGCAACTGAGCTGGATGCTCCAGTACACGGAATTAGCACTGAATGCTCTGTTGTGGCAACATGCACGTCTCCTAACATCTTGGAGGTGGCAACATACAGATCTCGAAGGTGAATAAAATCGAGCGATTTGATGGCAATTTTGTATCTGTACTTCATTCCTTGCTGCTTTTTTCCCTGTTACCTTCTGTCTCTGGCGTGATTGTGAAACTGGCCAATAATACTTCTCCTTGCATATTACTTTTGATTCTCTGCCAGTGGCTGGTGTTTTTACATGACAAATGCAGCGCATGGTTTCAGCATCTGGCACTGTAATAGTGATATGTTTGTGTAGACTGGAAATACACCAAGCTATTAAGGGAAAATGGCTTTAGAAAACTGACTTCAGAATGACTTCATGAAAAATAATTTGCTTTTTGATTTGTAATATTTTGGCGCACTAAACATATATTTCATTAGCTTAAGTACAACTTTAACCCCTGACCAAGAAGAGAGATAATTCAGTCAAGACAGTACTTTCTACCCATGCACTCATTATTAAGGAGCTTTACAAAGAGTTGATAATGCAACTATAAACCTTACAAAAAAAGAAAGGATTTTGTAAGAGAAGATCAAGCCTTAGACAAATGACGGTTTCATATTTTATTTAGAAAATTAGAAATGAAACCACGTTTGTAAAATGCTTTGCTGAAATTCCCGAACTTTTCAAGTGAATGCAAAAAAATCTATACGTAATGGAACTTAATCGATCCCATTTTAAGTTAAGGTGAACTTAGAAGTTTTGCCAAGTCTTGATCCAAGATCACTAAAAACATGTCTAGTTTGCTCACAGACCTTTTTTTTTTTTAAATTTGGAATATTTACTTCCCTGGAATCTGAAAATAAAAGCAGAACAAAACTTGAAACATGTAAATCTCTTTGGCATTAAATGAGAGTGGTCTGAAATGTTAGCCAGGCTATAATTATTTGATTAAAGTACACTGGTGCAACTATTCTCTGAGATGTTCTGTTGGGTCCAGTTGGAAAAACAGACCCTTTCCAATTCTAGATTTTAATCCAGTAGCAATCCAGACTTGGATTAGAATAAATCTGGGAATTTGGAATTTCTTTTTCAAAGGGGGATTGGTTTTAGGGCTTTTTGGTTTTAGAACCTTTTATGATACCATACAAATTAGGCCTCGATCATCTCTCTTTAAAGCCACTGAGAATAGCTTGATCAGGGTTTCCCCACAAATACAAGGTCTGCATGAAACTTCTGAAATAGGCCAACATGCTTTATTACACAAGGCAAAAAATTGAAACTTGTAAAAGCATGTATTTTCAACAAGTGTCGGGCAGGACCACGGCTTACATGGAGAAAAGTTCATTGTGAATTTTTGTGGGAAAAGAAAAGCAGCCCAAGCAAAGAACCATTTTATTGTTCACCACCCCCTCATTTTTTCTTCTTCTTCTTCCTTTCTTCTCTCAGATGTCTCTCAGATACTTGGACAGGTAACCACAGCTAGTGGGCACACAGCCACAGTTTCCTCCGTAATGAGTCTCCAAACATTATCTGATCAGGTAAGTGAAATTGGGTAAGTCTGCACAGAATCTGCTTACCCTGTCTAGTTGCTACTAAATATGCAGTAAAGGAGCAAGTTTTACGGCAAATAAAAATGGACAGTTTTGTGTTAGTTTACTGTTTCCGTTACAGCTGAAAATCTTAACAATCTGTCTTGTCTTGGTTGCTACAGCATAATACTGTCAACAAGAAAGAAAGAAGATGTCATATTTTGCAGTGATGCTGATAGTCTGGAGACTATAAGTTCTGTGAATGTTTGTAATGGTAGTGAGCAACGAATGTGAAGGCCAACAGTTATGCGTTTGCAAGGAGTATGTTGTCAAATTTCGATGCAAATATCTGAAAGACGTTTGGTAAAGGAATGCAGATGAGAGACAGCCACAACTGGGAACCTCAAAAAAGCTTTGAATGTGCTTTTTTTCTGTGAACACCGCTTCACAGAAAATATGTACGCACGATCCCCTCATGCAAGAAGGCTGGTGCAGGCACTTGTGTGTGTATGCGGGATTGAATGCGTTCAAATATGAAACTTTGCTTTAAAAGCATGTTTGTAATGGTTATTTTGGTGAAAACTAAATTCATCTGCCACTTGAGAGAGCAGAACTGAAACTGTGGCTTCAGGACTCAAGTGCAATATGATACACTGCCTTCTGACACTGTTGCCAATCTCACACCATCTTCATGGCTATTTTGCTAGTTTACCTGGTGAATCATGCTAAATCCAGAAGTTTGTGTTGTAGAGCTGAAGAGTTCTGCTCAAGTGTGAAGTAATTTTATTGTGTTGATGTAGGTGAAAAGATTAGTTCTATTTAGTGGACCAAATTCTGCTAGTGTTACTTCTGAAAGCATTTTAAGTGGAATTGTTCTTTTCCATTTGTCTTTACCCCGATGTTAAAGAAATGCTGGTACACAAAATGTACATAATGGTTTGGCGCAAGGTTGAAGCATTGGGAAGTGTGGTAAAAATCAGGATATTTGCATGACTGCTCTGATTCCTTTTTTCCCCACCATACCTGGTTGTTATATGCATCAGGTGCAAGCTTCTTGTAGGTAGGTGCCATCAGGGTTGACAGATTCTGCAAATTGGATTCTAGTTTTTCTTCCTGTTAGGAGATGAAATAGAGTTCAATGACATTTCCATACTGTACGTATGGGATCTAAGAAGTTAGGGTCTTTACTAGTTGTGTGAAGGCCTAGACCATTGTCATTCTTGTTTAGACAATAACTGTTGTTAATCTTCTTTTAATTTTATTGTTTCACAGCCTTTAAAGTAATGAAGTAGTAGTATAGTGTGATCCTTGCAAGACGACATCACATACTATGATCTTAATTTGGTTTATATTAAAAAGAATCACATTCTTCAACATGGAGATGTTTTAGATCCAAGCGAGATGACCCTCATTATTTTCCACATTGGAGTTTTGGGAAAATAATACTCTTCAGAAAGCTTGAAAGAAATAATATCAGAATGGTCCATCAAGTAAATCTGGCTAATTTAAGGGTTTTGCACATTGCAATGACAGCACTTCAGCACACTGAAATATCTTTTCATGCAGCAATTTAAAAGTATTTAAATACTTCAGACTTCAAAAAGTTCCCAATTCTTAAGCAATGAAGAATGTGGACATGTCTAGTAGTTGGTGATATGGAGGTAGGAATGACCACACTTTTTTTTTATAAGGAGAGGTACACACTCTCAAAATGAAGGGCTCTTTAAAAATGAAGTACTCTAATAACATACTCCAAAGTTGTTCCCTATCCTCTCAGGATGAGAACCCCAAATTCAAACCCTCGCTTATATGAGGCCCTTATTTTTAATTTCATGTGCATAAAGAACAGTGGCATACTGGAGTGGTATACTTGTTTTTAAGAGTTTGTATATTTTAGGAATGTGTGAAACACTGTGAAAAACCTATGGGTTTGAGAGAGACGTGTAGGTGCATTAAAAGTTTGTATCTCCTACTATGGGACTATATCCTAGTTTGGGACTCCAAAACGACATTATGAAATTGTCAAAAATATCTGTGACCTTGTGGCTGCTGCCAGAACTTGGAGCTTTTGTATGGCCTGTGGGTTACCATTTGTAAGTGTTACTTCTAATTTTTATTGGTAAGGATCCTATTTGTGTTGTCTATAAACTGTGTCTATGCTATGGGACCCAACCCCTGGATGCATGCCTTGGCTGCCCCCAACTTTGCGTGGGAACAAGACTGGAGGGTAAAACCATCTTCCCTGCCCAGCTCTGGCTTCCATGGGAAGTAAATCTAGGAATGCAAGTTGGAAGAGTGCCCTGGTGGGCTTTGGCCAGGTATCCAGCTTAGAAAATTTAGCGGGTTTAGGATTGCAGGCTATGATAAAGAAGGCTTTGTGCCACAGCATGATTGAAGGAGAGCTACTCTGTAATTCTTGGGGCTGTAGAAGAGCAGTGGGGAGGAAAAACTGTATGTTAATTATGATGATATTTTAAATAGTGTGCTATTCTCAGCACAGGCCATAGGATGCAGAAGTACCTGGCTCTCTGATCATGTGAAAGAAATGCTTGGATTTGTGTAAGACACCAGAATACAGTGAAAGCTGTGGACCTATGTGTCAGTACACAAGCAAGGGACTAAATTTGCATGTGCTTGCCAAAAAACAGATTGGGCCGTTGGAGCCTCCCAGACACATGACTAGCTGGAGGTGTCCAGGAGTCGCTGTAGTCATAACTTCAAAGGTATCTCATGCCCAGGCTAAGGTCAATGTTTTTTTTTTATTACTCTGACTCGCTTTAAACAGTTGCCAGTTTGCTGTAACACAGATCCCAGTCTGGAAACATTCAGTGGGGCAGGACTGTATGTAGAACGAGTCTTCCTATCCTCTTCTTCCTATTGTCATCTCAGAGTTTCAACATGTTTGTCTCCATGCAGTCTGCTCTGGTTCCCAGTTGCAATGTTATGTGCCTTCAGTTGGTAAACTTTCTGCTCTGCCACTGGGGAATGCCCAGTTGCAGGCCTAATACAGCCACAATTATTCAGGCTGTGCCCTCTCCTCTAATTGTGAAAGCCTGCAAACATGGTTTCAAGTCTCAGGGCTTTTATCAGCTGTCAGAATTTGGACAGTCAATTCGGCTGACTCAGTGACTGGAATCAATCAGTTTTGACTGGCAGTTATTTAATTACCCTACATGTATGCCATTCAGGCAGAGCTCTGGCCCCTGGTCTCTTGTACTGTATCTCTATTTGCAGAGTGACAGAAAACATTTCCTTGCAAATGAGGCTCATTTTAGAAATGGACACCAACCTCTTTTGGGTCATCCCCCATCAGCTTAAACTTTCTTGGAATCTTGCTTCTGGCAAACTTACAACCATTGTAGTACATGCTCCAGGAGCAACCAAAGGAAAATGAAGCACCACAAGTTTCAGGGTCCAGCCCTTGACATGCGCAAGTCCGTCTGAAAAATATGAGAATATGGCTGTTAGCAGCAGGCGGGTCACCCTGGGGCGCTCCCGCAGCGTGCGCTGGCGTTCTGCCAGTGCTCTGGGGAATCACTGGTCTTGGATCATCTTCCATCAGAAAATAATGAAGAAATGAAAGAGGGAGGCAAATGCGTTAGAAGAATTTATCAGAGTGAATAATTTCATGGTTGCAAAGCAAGGACTGTGGGGTTCCTATGCTTCTATGAGAAACCTGGCTTTGCTCGAAAGAGGGTACATTTGTGTGGTGCCTTGCTAGGTAGTGATATTCATGGTACCTGAAAGGGGCATATGCTGATGGCACTGCAAGAATGTGGGAGCCCTCTGACAGGGGCTAAGCTATAATTCCTGAAATATGACTCTACCCATGAAGCCATAGTAACATACAGTGATAGCTATGTTAATTTTGGTCTAAATGTTCTTTGCTATCAGAAAGACATGGGAAAACGATATAGTGCACTTTCTTTAGATTCAGGCTAGCTTCTGTAGACTTACAGTATGATTTAGTGCATCTACTTTTTATTTCAAGGTTGAGGTATCTGCTGTCCTGGGCCTTGCTGAGATCTCTTTCTTTATATATATGGAGATGCTTCAAAACTCTGGGAAGATGTTTCTCCCTGATTTATAAGAATGTTTACTTTGCTTTTCTCACAGGGTTTTGGGTTTTCAAACTGCCTGAAATAGTTGGAAAGGTTATGCGTATTTCAGGGTAACAGGATGAGCGGAGGTGCCAGGTCCGAGGCTGAAGGTGGGGTTGTAAGTTTGGCAAGCGTACCCTTTGTTCCACTTACTCTTCGTTCAGGGCGCACCGCCGGTTTGTGAGCGTGCCATACTTCCTCAGGGTGTCGGTGAGTTCGGAGTAGAGCTTGTCGGCCAGGCTTGTTGGGATTCCCTCCCAGACCAGGATGAGAATCACGATCACGGCCGTCTCACACGTGTGGCCCGCTCGCTCGCGCACCAAACAGAGTAGCTTTTCCTCCTGACTGCTTCTGCGGACTACCTGCATGCACAGCAACACACACCCCCAGAGCCCCAACACAAACAATGTGTTTCTTAATGTGAAGAGCAAGAGAATAGGAAACCTCAGCATTGGTGTGCATGTGAGGAGGTTACTTCTACCTCTCTCTTCCTCTGTTTCTGGCAACTCGGTCCATTTTTCTAATTTAGTGATATGCTCCAGGGCTACCTATTCTGTTTAATGAAGCAGACTCCAAGAGGCTAAGCTTGACTGACGGCATGGAAAGCCATGGTGGTGGAAACCAGCTTTGTAAAGGTATCTCCCATCTCTGATTCAGCAGG
>NW_009204876.1:81721-102527 GCF_000690835.1 Fulmarus glacialis
GTGCTATGGTTGGTCTAGTTTGATTAGTGGGCAAAAGGAAGTGAGCAGTGAGATGCCCTCCCCGCACAGAGCTGGATGGTGGACACCTGCGCTTAGGGCAGGAGCCATGCGGGGAAAGGCAGGCAGCGAAGGAAGGGACTAAATAACTGGGCACAGGAGCTCTCTCCCTTTCCCTCCCAGACTTACGCAGCTAAACTTGTAATCAGCCACTCACTTTTGTGACCTGCCCTTACTACATACAAACATTACAGCGATTAGAGGAAAGCAGATGATGTTGTTCAAATAAAAGTGTCCCTGCTTCTCAGTGCTTCTGCTACTGTGGGTATTTCTGAAAAAAAGGTGCAGTCTGGCATGCATAAAGACTATAATCGTGTATCAGTTTTTTCTCATCCTGTCTTTCCCCAGCCTACCCAAACCACTCAGTAATTTGTGCCAAAGTACAACAGTGTTTGCTAAGAGGATGTCCTAATGCCTTCTCGAACTGGGAGTGCATTTTAAAAACATCACAGTGGTGCACTTACTGGACTTATTTGTAAGCTAAAATTAAACAGCAATGAGAATGTCTGGTGTTGTGAATCTTAAATCTAAGAGAAACTGCCTTCCTTCTTGGGTTTTCATACCTTTAAGCCAAATTTTATTCTTGCTGTTCTCCATGCAACAAGTAAATGGAGTGTGAGAGACAGGGGTGGGAGCAGGCTACAAGAGTCCTGTGGTACTGCTGCCATTGAGCTATTTTAAGTTTCATAGTGTCAACTAACAGAAGGACATGTCACTGCTGTCTGCCTACATGAACCATCATACTGAAGTAAATTAGTCTTAACATTTGTGTACATCACTTACCCATTTAGCAATTGGACATCCTTGAGAACTTTTGCCTTCTTTCCCAGTGTAGACAACCCTCTCAATCCTTATAGCTTTACCCTTCTGTCCAAATCTTAAACAAACAAAAATATGTACAATAAGCAGATTCATTTGGTTCTATGTGAACACTGAAAAGATGGAGCACATTTGCCAGTCTTCTCTTAAAAAAATAAACACTATGAGTTACAGGGAGGGATGGGCAATGCGGTTTATCTTGCTGATTTTATTATAGTGGTGGATTGATACGTTAAGAGAGGCAAATGTCTTTAATACATCATGGATGAGTAAAAATTATCCGTATCACATTAATATTCCCAAACCTTTTAACTGTTTCTGTAGAGAATTTGTTATAGATAGCATTTTGAAAAGTGGACTTGAGGTCTCTCTATTTGGGGGAGGAATTTTACATTTTTCTTTAACTTCTGGGTTAAACTTAAAGTTATTACTCTGAAATGTATATAATTAAGTTGTCATGGAACAGCTGGCATGCAGTAGTCACTCTATTATAATTTTCCGTGCTTGTTTCCATCTTCGATACAGTGTGAATCAGTTAAGTGATGATTAATTTGCATCGTATCTATTTCCTTTACTTTATCATCCGCTCATAAATTGTTACTTACTTACTTCTGCCTGACTTCTATACTGAATTAGGATCACAAGGTGCCCTCAAATGATGTCGTTTGTGTATCTTTTTGCGACTGAGGTGGGCAAGCTCAGCTCTTGCCGAAGCATTTAATCAAGGTGATTATGCCGTCAAGGCAGAATCTAGCCCCACATGCAAGTAGTGCTGTTACCCAGAGCAGATGGGATCCACTTTCCACGTCCTCTGATGGACCAGGTGGAAATATGCAGCAAATGCTAAGTGAAGCAAATCTTGAATCAATAAAAAGCATCAGACCTGTTAAGCCATCTCCAGGCATGTTCCTTGGCCAGACCTCTCCCCAGGCTGCTGCAGCTGGGGGGTGCCCACCTGCTGAGCCCCAGAGCACACCAGGTCTCGGGTGAGGCTGTGCATTAGAAACCTCAGTGTCTGCAACATTACAGATCCAGCTACCGTGTTGACTCGGCTGCATTTCGGGGACTGGGCAAATTGCACTTCCATCACCGTTTCCTGAATTCTGCCACTCTCATTGGCGTTACCTTTTTTTTTTTTTTAATATAACCAAGTGTGGGGACTAAATCACAATCTCCTTGTTCTTTGCCTGTTACCTATAGAGCAATCAAGATAGCGCCTTCCTGTTATGCAGCCATTTAATGATGCCTTGAGAACTTTTGACCTTTCATCCCTCTTGTTTTTGCACTAAAATCTTGGTGACATATTTAAGAGCAAATATTTGTATTTAAACTCCTGTTCTGTAAAGGAAATGAAAAATGCTTATTTTTAGATGTGATCTCACTGTGAAATTTCAGAGTCACAGGAAATTATACAAATAAAATCAAGTTGTACTACACATGTTCTGCAGGCAACTGTTAGGTCACTTTTTCCTACTTAGGCTTGGATGTTAGTATACATTTGTTTCTTTAATTAACCACATTAAAAAAACATTTTTAGATCTTAATGTTTTCTACCAATTTGCTAATCTGGATTGCAGGACAACTGTGCGGATGCCGCTATAGAAATACGTTGTGCATTACACACTGGAAATGAAATGGACTTTGCCTCACATCTTTTCAACTGTCACAAAGGAATTTGTGCCTGATGTTTGTCATGCTTGCTTTCAGGCCAGAGTTGATTGGCTTTAAAACCGGAGCAAAACTCACTGAGCATGAAGTAGGGACTGGGAGAAGGAAGAGGTAAAATGTATGTATCCACCATGGGTTCTGCAAGAAATTTGTTCTGGTATAGCTAAAATATTAACTGCAAGTCTAAATCCAAATCCTGGTTTGTTTGGCAGTGCTGATACCTTAAAAGTCAATCCATATTGATGGGAAGCCAGTTTAAAAGTGCTTCAGTTGTGACTAGTGTCACCAACTGCACACATGTGCTTGAGAGTATCTCTATAGTTAAGTGCTTTTTTTACTTAGGGATACAAAATTAACTAACGAGGAGGAGTTCTGGAGTTCTTCAGTCAGGGAATCACACAGTTCATACCATATGAACAGTTGAAAACTAGCCATTGTTCAAGTGGGTGCTGCTATATTCTGCTGCTGGCTGAGTAGATGCATGTTATCTATAATCTCTCAGGATTTCCTTCTGCCAACATAAAATGAAATTAATGCAAAAAAAAAAAAAAAGAAAGAAAAAAAAAAGAAAAAAGGTGAGGTCAATATTAAGGATGAAAAATTACATTCCAAAGTAAAGAAATGAAAAAAGTTTCATCTCTAATAATTGACATCATGACATGAATGACTTTCCTCTTTTATTTATTCTTTGTAAATACTAAAGAATTAACCAGTCAATGAGAGCTCTGGAGATAAGAAATTGTAAGAAGCTTCTCAGGAGGGTCAGTGTTCACTCCCCCTTTGCAGAAAGAAGCTGATTTATGTATCTTACATGCATTTGAGCTGCTCACAAAGCTGAAAACAAGTATTGGGGCAAACCCTGCACAGGAGTCACAGGGAAGGAGGTGCTAAGAAAGAGAAAGGACCTTAGGACTTAGAGGTAATCTGAAGGGTTTAATATGCCCTAAGTGGCCCATGGTCGCGCAGTGATGAGCACAAGCTAACAGACCTTGCTAAGAAACGGTGCTCCTTAGCTCAGACACAGCACTGCAATAATGCCCATTTGCTTTTGGTTCTGCAACTAGCTGAAGCTTCTTTGCAGTTCTGAAGTCCAGATTTTTAAGGTATTAACAAATAAAATTCCCATTTGTCTCTGACTTACTGGGGAGCTTTTTGTTTGCTTGTTTGTTCAGAGGGGAACTGAATTCCCAGATACCTTTAAAAATCTGGCCATTAATGTCTACGCATGCCAAAAGCTACAAGTAATGCAGAATTCACAGTGCAGAAGTCACTTTTGTGACAGTTTTGAATTTAAATACCTTAGAAAGGCTGGTGGGTTTTGCACTTACACATATTTTTAAATAGCACAGATTCTATCTGTGCTATCCATTCTGTGCCATTCAAAATTCCTGGTTTAGTTGGCTTTGATGTAATAAATATATCACAGGATACAACACGATACAGGGGTTGTCTACAATCAAGGTAAGGCTGGTTCTATGCAATACTCCGAGGAAGGGGGATGTCTTTTCACAAAACTAGTTATTGATTCTTGGGCTGAAATCCTATCCAACAATTTTGTGGCACTCCTCTGGATATGACCAAGTTAGATTTAGCCCTTTAGGGTTATACTATATACTTAGTAATTTGGGGCAGGGGAGAGCTAATTTTGGAGTCTGGTATTCTGCTCTTCATCTTCCTCCTACCGTGGCATTCTCCTACCCAGAGGGAACACCAGGTCTATGCCTGCTTTTGCAGCCATTGCCAAACGTCTTGCTTGGCAGGCTGGTGAATACTTGTTCCTGCTTGGGTTTGCTGGCATCTGTCTCAAAGTGTGCAGCCTGTGCCAGCCAGCAGACTATTAGCCCTGTCAAATATTGTGACTCTCTGGTGAATAGCACAGTGCGTAATGTTGGCAACACTGGAGTAGCTAAGCCTACAAGTAATTACTTGATTTGCAATTGTTTATTTCTTTATGTGCAAAAGCTGGAAAAATTCTGACATCCACAAAAGGATAAACGTTAATCTGCCCTGTGCCTTTGCACTAATTACCTTTCTTCCATGATTTCTCTAATAGCTGCCACATTAGGACCGGCTCCTAGATGGGTATAGAAAGGACCTTCATCTTTTTCAATAATTTGCTCTGTTTAAAACAAAATAAAGGTTATTACTTCGAAGCTTAATTCTTTAATGTAAAAAGTCACATTGCAAAGCTTACATCTAGGTCGTTACAATACTGCTGTATGGGTCTGGGGTCAGAGTTTTCAAACACTTATGTCTAAAGTATGCCCACACAATTTGTACAAAACATGCAAAGCACGTGGCTAATCCTGCAAATAGCTGTGATACAGACTGTGTGCCTTTTGCTAGCACAAACGGTTGTTTCACATCTGGGGCTCTACGGTGAAATTCAAAAGGCATTTTCCTGTTATCACTGAACAATTGTTTCTCCTTCTCCCACTTCCTCCTCTCCCAGTATCTAGAAAGGAGGATAAATGGGATAACAACGGTAAATATTGATGTTAGTGAGCTGTACAGTACTTGTTTTTCAGCAGACCTGTTACAGCGTAGGAACCTACAGCTTCAAAAAGTGGCCAGTAAGGTTACAGAAAGAATGTCTGCCACCCACAGAAAGACTGTGAAATCAAAAAAAGCAAGTTTGTGGAAAGAAATCCTACATAAGGCTTAGTCAAAATGCTTGTACGCTAAGAATGTGGCCTCAGCTTTCTGTGTGTAGATAGGACCATGTCAGCATTCGCAATATATGCTATATGCTTGGTCTGATACCAGGAGGCAGGCTCCAGCAGTGAGAAAGAAATGGCCAGGCTCGCCTTGGGTTCGGGAGGAGATGGTGGAGCTGTGCTGACTTGTCTGAGGCCTGATTTTATGCTTTCTGCCATGCTAACTCCAAAGGCTGGATGAGGTGATGCTGCTCTTGACATACAGCCTCCGGAAGCATGATGAAGGCATGCTATAAACCTGAATGTGTCAATGGGGGAATGGCTTAATTTAATCTTCCTAAGGTCAAGTATTGGTAGGAAAGAGCAATAAACCCTATCGATTACGCTATGGCACTGTGTTCTTCAAAGAGGACAGGAACTAAGTTTCATGTTCCTTTATTTCCTAGAGGGTCTGCTAAGACTGAAGAATTAAAATGCAAGTGGAGAATAAGGACTTCTGCTTAGTTAGTGGTTGCAGTACTGGCTAAAAAATAGTGAGAATAATGAAATGATTGCCAGAAAAACTTGTGCCAACTACATTGGAGAAACCGTCTCAAGAAAAAAAACCTAAACAACTTCAGTGTTTTCAAAAAAATGACATTTTGTAGGTTGTTTCTTACAAAACAACAAGGAACAGCAAGGAACGGGCTTCCAGTTTTCTTCCTGGGAGCTTTGGAAATCCACTATCTCCTCTTTATGTTCCCATGGATCATCTCTGAGACCAAGCGTTCGAAAAGGAAACTCCATTTTGCAGTTTTGGAGGAGCATTGGTCCAACTTTCCTCTTTTATAGTTGGTACAAAATCCCAGTAAGTGAAACTATAACAAGGATGATTTTTTTTTTTCCATTTTTGGTGCTGAACCTTTTGTCTCAGTTTATCCAGTAGAGTCTGAAAGTGCCTGTTAGACCTGGCTATATGCAGTGCCAGTGCTGTATGGAAGCTCAGGCTACGGGGCCATGCCTGTCACTCTACTTTTCTTCCCCCTGCTCTATTCTTCCAGCTTTTAGAGATCAGGTATGCCATGAAGAAACACTGAGGGTCCCCCTTGATTCTTTTCTGGTGCTGCTTGCGTAGCTTCTCTAAGAAACTGCTGATCTCTTTAGCCTTGCAGGAGACAAGTGCGTGAAAGGGAGGATAAACTGTTGCAACAAGTGAGGAATAATCTGTCATCCCTTCTTTGCTTAGGCTTTACCGAGGGAAACTTCAGCAGTTAGAGCAAAAAATGGCGTAAGGATCTCAAGTTTTGGACCCAGGACATATTTTATAAATGCTATATCTAACCTTGACGAATAAATTAGATTATAAAGTTATGACCTCCTTTTTATCAGCATGTTGTCATTCCATGTCTGCTGCTCAAGGAGAATGGATGTGAGGGGATATATTACTGGCCATAAGCATTCTGACTGAAAAAGCAAATAGGTAATTGTTTTATGAAATATTGAGAAAGGGCCCGTGTGTAGGGGATAAGTGGAGTAGGCATAAGTGTATAAAATTGCGATTTTATAAGTCTTTACTAATTACTGTTCTAAAAAAAACCAACCCAAAAAGTCCTCCAACAAAAACATCCAACTAACCCTGCGATCCCAACTTGAAGGTTCATTTCCTTCCTGTGAACTAGTACGTTTTTAGTACATCTCAGCACTTACCAACACAGCTGCAAGATGGGAAATCATACTGGGTTTTGGCAGGTGTGTCCAATAAATTTTTTACAGGAGTATCCAATAACTTAGAAGGTGAGTCTAAAAAATTATTGAGAACAGTTCCAGCTGTTCTTTTGGTCGGGGTTTTCTCAGCAGACAAGTTTGCTTGCTGATCTAAGATTGGGGTCTGAGTGTCAAAATCTGCAGCACTGGTATTTCTTGATAGGATGGTAATAGGGCCTGCTGTTTCAACCTTCACATGTTTAGGTGATTTGATAGTAAAAGTCTTGTGATCAAACAGTGATTTGACCTGTATCTGTTTTAGCTGCTGTTCCATTGTCTCGATGATGCTCTTTTGTTGCATGTTCTCACAGCCAAAGTGCTGATTCTCTTGTTTAATTGTTTTTTTCCACATTTTGTTTTCCAGCTGTCCAGCTGATGGACGCATGCAGACGGCAGACTTTGTGCCAGCCTCAATTTTTATAGGCTTGCGCGCTGCACTGGGACCAATCTCGGTTTTGGGTTGCTGGTATGCTTGTTGCTCCTGTTTTTGCAAGAGATGCCACCTTAGAGCAGCATGCTTTTGAAAATCCTTAGGGGTTTGGGACTGCAAATGACAGCCTCTCTGGTCTTGGGCATGTGGGGCAGTTTGCTGGCTGTGTGGTAAGTACCGCTGAGGAATCTGTGCAGCTTGTTGGCTCGGGAGATCTTGGTTCAGACTACCACCGTAGCATTGTGTTTGCTGGAGTGGTGGTAGCTGTATAACTGAAGCTTGTTGTGTCTGTTGCTCTTGTTCTTGAAAACAGTGATTCACATCTTGCTTTGTGGTCAAGTTATTTGAAAAATACTGCACACGTTGCAAGTCCTGCATTTTGTTGGCTCCAAAGCGTTCAATATTTGCGGCGTTTTCTTTCTTCTCAGAAATCAAGTGCACGTTGTTTGGGCAGGGATGCTGCAGACTAGCATTTGCTTTCTGAGTGTAAAGGGGAGCTTTGTTGTTAATGCTCTGTACCTTCTCTAGACCTAGCTGAGGGTTATGCAGTGGGAATGCAGTTGATTTCATGTACTTATTCCCAGATTGAAAACATTCATCTACTTTAAGCTGATTGAAGGATGTCCTGTCTAGCGGCTGCTCAGCATTGCTTTGGGAGTGGGAAATGGTTTGGGACAGGTCTTTATTTTTCATTTGCAGAGCCTGTTGCTGGTTTGGGGTTAGCTGCGGACTGCATGGCAGTTGCACCTGCTGTGCCTGTTTTTGAAGCATCTGTTGCAAAATGTGTGAATGCAAGAATTGCTCGTTTTCCCCTGGCTGGGGATTCAAGTGCTGCTGTTTCAACGGGGCCCCTAAAGGCTGTTTGGCTTGTTGTTCTGGTCTTTGCTGGAAATGGAGCTGCTGCGGAGCATGTTGCTGTACTTGGGACTTGAGTAGGGAATCCATCTTCGTGAGCTGTGGCTGCAGTGAGTGTTTCTGGAACAGCAGCTGCTGGTCAGCTGTGGGATGCGGCTGCAGCTGGGAGGTCTCGCTTTTGTACAGCAGAGGAATTTGTTCCTGTTGCATTATCTTCTGGCTCTGGGGCTGTCCTGAAGGCCCCTTTAATGCATCAGGACTTCCAGCATACTGTTTTGTATAGGCTGTTTCGGCTGTGTGTGCCTGGAACTGAAGAATTGATCGCAATAATGCTTCGCTGGGCTTTTGGGGAGGTTCTCCCTGGCGGAACTGGGTGGAAACCAGTTCTATCCAGGCTGGTTTTGAATAATATTGAGCCTGTTGCACAGGCTCTTTCACTTGGTCCTTTTCTTTGTCGGGAGGAATCTCGGGTTCTCTTTGTCCTGGGAAATGCTGATAGTGTTGCTGCAACTCACCCTCACTTCCACGTGCTTGCAGGTTTTGGAGGGGAGGCTCTGACGCCGGCTTAATTTCTTCTGGGCGCTGCTGAATTGAGGCGGCCACAGCAGCTTGCGGGTTGCTTTCACTGACATCTTGTTGTGACGTTTGTGCCTGCTGTGGAAGTTTCTGCTGAGGGTGAAGTTGTTGTTGGCTGAGGCCGGGACTCTCTGACATTGGTCCCTGCTGTTGCCCTTCTTCGTTCTTTATCTCCCCAGGAAGAGTTTCATCACATCTGTTGTCATAGGAATGGTGTCCTTCTCGCACCACGACGGACAGTGCATGGCTCATTTTCGGAGCAGGAGGAGTGGAGGAATCTTTGTGAAACATTGAGTTCTGTTTAAAGAAAGCACCATTTTTTTCTGCTTGCTCAGAAAACCTTTCCAGAGCGGCACTCTGAGCTTGCAGGTTACTGCTGGAACTTAGAAAGTGGTCTTGGTTGGGAACCTGCCCTACGCTTCCACGAACAGTACTGTTTCCTACAGGTAACTGGTGTGGATCATAGCCTGGAATCTGTTGCTGTAGCTGTAGTTCTGGTTTCTGAAGCGAACAGCTACCTGGCAATACAGGTGGTTTACTGGAGTCTTCTGCATTGTAGACCTCAGTAACCACTACAGCTGGCACTTGAGGCAGCTCAGAGTTTGAGGTCTGTGGGGAAGTGATCTGCCCTGAGGTATGGGATGAATGCGTTGTCTCATAGGACAACTCATTAGTAGCCTGACTGGTAATGGCATTGATATGAGATGTGTTCTTCTGCATTGCTATGGAAACATGTTCTGGATAATATTGAGACAGTGTTTTCTCCAGGAGTTCACCATGCATGCTTTCCATGGAAGAGGCAGAAACTGTAGCACCATTAGGCATTGGCACTGCCTTGTTCTTAAATAGTAAGACAATATCCCTGTTGTGGCAATGAATATTTTCCCGCTCCTGCTCATCCTGAATCAGGAGGTCATGAGGGTTTTCTGAACCACCACTGTTGTATCTTGTAGACTGTATCAAATCTGAAACTTCATTTTCTTGTCCTGTAAAACTCTCAGGTTTCTTCTCACTGTAACAATTGGAGACGCTTGGTTTTTCATTATTATCCTCTGGCTCAGCTTTTTCTCCGTTTACCTCTTTGTCTTGTTTCACTTTCTTGCTCTCATGAAGTCCATACAGAGAGGGCTCACTAAAAGTGCGTTTTATCCCACCATTTTGCATATATTTGGAATATACCTTCGTTTCTTGTAAAAGGTCAGGGCTAACGCGGTTGTTTGGATTTCCCTTCAGGTGGGGCACTCCATAGTTGCTTTTAATGAATAGTCGCTTGTGGTCTCCATTTACTTCAACTTCAGGCCTCTCTGTTGCTGGACTTCCATTCTGTAGCTTCACCGCAGAAGGCTCTGCCTGGCAAACGTGAGAAGATTGCGGTATTAGAAATGGACTCAATCTATTGCCGTCAACATGGTTGGTTCTGTCCTGTTCCATCTGGCCTGCTCCGGGGCCATCCACAAGGCTACCCTCTGAACGTATCTGAAAGAGAAAAGAAATGGGAGAGAATCTAAGTCAATTTTAGTTTCCATTGATGGACAGCCAATTACTGACAATTCCTGCAGCATTCAAGCACACATTCTCCTGACCAACTCCCACACACAACGTGCACTTGCAGGTGCACCCAGGAGGGGTGTTTCACTATCCTATCGCATTTTGCAGCCGCATGTCTCCCTTTTTCTTGAAGGTTTGCTCTTCAAGATGAAAAGAGAGTGAAAATACAGAGTGGCTCCTTACCCTCGTTTAACACACAAGCAGATATTTTACGAAAAAAATCTCTCCTAATGGTGCAAAAAATATTCTCTGCTTTTGAATGATTTGCATAGACTCCTCTGTTGTCACTTTTTCCCCTTGGTAAGGCAGAAAGTCATGCCAAAACCATGGTTCCCAGACTTGGTGCTAATCCCGTTATTTGATTAAGTGTGCCAAACCTCTTTTGTGTGACTTTAAAGATTATTGCCACCAAGCTTGCCAATTAGAGGGGAAAACCTCCTTTTTTCTGTCTTCAGCTGTCTGGCAAGGTGTTTTAAAACTGGCGTTCCTAAAGACCACGCAAGTGGCACGATACACATGTGAGACAAAGCCATGCTTGATTGCTGTCCATAGGAACTCTTACAGTTCATCAACACCTTGGTAATGTTGACAGAAACAAATCAAGAGATTTCTGAAAGGTTTGATAGAAGTGGTATTTTTTCAGGTATTAATATCCTTTCAAATTTACATATAGACATCAAGCATGGCTTAAACTATGCATTTGGGTTTTGAACTGAGCCCCACAGCTGTGGAGCTAGGACTTTCTTCTTCTTTTTTTTGATAGAAAATCCCATTTTCTCATATACTCTTTGTATTTTATTTATAAAATGAAGTTTTTCGTTGGATAAAAGTACTGACAATGTGTAGTGAACAAATTCTATATAATGACAAGCTAATCCTGTTCACATGGATCTTCCCAGGATTCACAATCCCAGTTAACATAGATAAAGCCCTTGTTTGACTCTGCTTGTAATTTATTCTTTGTTGTCTTTATGGTTCTCAACCAGTCACAAATGACAGAAGACAGACTGACAGAGGGTCTTACAGATGTGAGATTGCACAGAGAAAATTTGGACTCATGCATGTCTTTGTCCTGAAGCCTTTAGTTTTAGTTTGCATAAAGGGGAATCTGAAGCGTTCTCCATTACCTGGTCATCCCTGGTTGGACTGCAAAGTCAGGAGAAGCACTATGCGTGGCTGGTATTGCCACTACACAGGAAGAATTACTATACTGAAAAATTTCTCCCATCACGGTTGCTCTGCTTATGTATTTATCCTACACTTTTTTTTTTTTTTAAAATGCTAAGGAACGTCTAATTTATACAGTTTTCAGTGCAGTATTGCCTTACTCAGTTGAGTAATATGATTCTAAAATGCTTTTAAAAGTAATATTAATTCATGAGATTCATTACATCTAGCAGAACCCCCTCTGCTTGCAGCTCTGATTTCAGTATTGGGACAATTCAAACATATATTTTGACTGGCAAGCACCTATATGATGACTTGTATCTACTTCCTCTTTATCCCAAACTTGGTTTTAGATTTGCTTTTGACCTCCTGAAGTTTTTTTCTTTTCTTTCTGTACTGAATTTATGTTTTGCATGACAGAAGTAGAGAAGTTTTCTCTGCAAGTAACAGTACTTAAAAGAAGAGTTTTTGAAGGGAAAACTAAGAATAGGGAGATGGAAAAGAATGTTTGTCCCTCTTACCTATTTTCTTGACAAGGTAAGGTAGGCTTCTTCCCTTCTAGATATATTTCAGTATATTTCCCAACCTAGCTTTAAAGTACCACAAGACACAAGCCTTTGCAGCTTTCCCAGGGAGACGATATTCCACACTTAACAGAAAACAGCGTGAAAAGGATTCCTCTGATGTGTCATTCTAGGCCGGGCGGCAGAATGATGCTCCCAGAGTGTCTCAAAAATAAAATGTCAGCCTAATTTGGAAACCATTCTTTGCCTTTGCACTTTTCATACCTAGAAACTGCAGCTGAACCACAACTCAGACATGAGTGTGTAGGCTGCTGTATTTCGCAAGTATGAAATGAAATAAAAGGCACCATAGTAATTAACACTGTGCTGTCAAGCTGCTTCTACAATATTTATTTCTTTAAAAAAAGTTATAGTCTGTGTGATTGAGCCGTGAGAAACTTCCTCTCGCCCTCAAAGTTTGCCTTGCTGCTTGTGTTCTGGTGTACCGTGTAGCTTGCAACTAAATTCCTTCCGAGAGTTCCTAGACAATCTTTCTTCTCAACTCCTTACTGATAGGTAAAAACACTTTTTTGTTTAGAAGTGGGGGCTGCACGACTTCTCTAAACTTAGCTTGCAAACGCCTCAAAGAAGCACATCTGTGCTTCAGAAAAGAGTCTTAGGTTCATGCCATCCTTGAAAACCGCAAGGTTATCTTCACTGTGTGACATGGATTATTTATTCACCGTATTCTCAAAGACCTCATGGTATGAGTCAACCAGTTCCCCCAAATTCTGATCACCTCCAGTGTAAAAGGCAGTGGTGTTAGATATTGCAAAGGACACGGGAATCATTTGGTTCTTTAAAATACAAAGTTAATTGATCGATTAAAAGTGCCAGATTTGCATTCTTTGAAATGCATCTAGGATTGCGGTGACTTTGCATTATATTCTTTCTCTCTCTGCCTACACTCAGTTATTCACAATCCTCGAGTCACACCCGAGTACAAATCTTGCTCAAGCAGCTACAAATCACAGCAATTATTTGTAATTTAAAACTCGCAAAAGACAAATGGCAGCTATACCTTTATTACTGGTTTTAACTGGGACGCCATGAAGATATTCTTGATGCTACTACTAAGCAGACCTGGCTGCGCCTTACAAAGTCTCTGTGCTCTCCTTTATAATTGTTGTGGGGTGAACTGTCTGTCTCTCAAAGTAAATCTACCTTTCCCTAAGCGTAGCAGTTAGCCTTTTTTCTCTTTCCCATAACTGTATTTTATCCAGACCATTTAGTAGCTCCACATCTTTTTCTTCAGCGATAATTCATTAGAAATTCAAGTCACATCAGCAGCATCTGTGAAACAATTACTGCATCTAGGACTGACTCTGCAGTCTAATCCATCATAATTATGACTGGCCTCTTTGAAGATGCCACGATGCGTGACTTAAATATAGCACATTACTGTGCAAATGGATCAGCATCTCATCCCACCCATATGCATTCAAGTTATAATTCAGTCCACCACCGTTTGACTTTTTCAGATGCAAACAATGTACGTACACTTATTTCTTGCCACATATAGGGCACAAATTGGAAACCAGCTACTGAAAGAGGGTTTGAGATTTTTTGTTTGTTTGTTTTATGGGCAAGCTTGGCATAGTCCTACCACTCTATCAATACGGGAATACTGAAAGACTGTGGAAGGCATTGTTATGAGCGCGACAAACATTTTGGCAGCAACAAAAGTACTCTTAGTCATGTCATTTTCTCTCATGGAAAATCTTTCTTTACTTTTAGCCAGTTCTAGAGGTTCATACCTTATTTCATATAGCATGAAATAAGGGGAGTTTGTGAATGCAAAGCAGCTCAGATGAATGAACGGACAAATACACCCACTGCAGAGGAATACAATCTTCTGCAAAGCTGGGCAAGATTCCCAGTAGAAAAAGTAGGTAGGGGGATGCTGTGTTAGAGTACTTATGGCCCTAAAAGGACCAAAAGGTGGGATGTCAGATGGGTTGTTTCCCCTTCTGGGGTTAGCTGGGATAGAAATGTATCTCCTCAGAGGTTTTTCTCCCTGGCAGAAATATACCTCCTCAGATCACGACCTCAGCTGACTTGTGCTCGAGTGATTATCAGGATGAGACTCAAGAAAGCAGAAGGCGGATACCCGGGAGGTTGTTGATGGCTCGCTGGGTTGTTGCTGGAGTGCTGCCACAGCCTCCATCCTGCTGGCACTCTTCTGCCAACGCCAGATGACACAGAGGTCTAAATTGCTCCCAGACAAGAAACCCCTGTAGCACTTTCTAGACAGGAGGTGAATTTACCTATATGTCTTGCCAAACTCCAGTTTGGTAAGTTGTACTTTCTGCTTACACTCTCCTGCTCTTATCGCCTGGGTACAGTAGTTGGCTTCACTTCTGGCTTAATTTGCTATGTATTGTTATGTGCTGTTGTGCAGTTGCTTCTCTCCTCTGAAGCTCATGCTGCTTCCAATACTAAACTTCCAGCAAGTGAAAAGGCTCCTAAAGTGAAGGGATTTTTTTTCCTGTTTCAAGAATAAATGAAAATTTGAGAAAAGGCATGAGTAGAGTTATTTCTAAGTAAGGACAGTCATACATGGCATTATCAGAAAGCTCAATTTCTGCACTAAAACTTTAAATCTTCCGGACTTGTATACGTGCAAAATTGTTTCTGATTAACTCTGTGTCAAAATTTTCTCTTTTTTAACTTTGGAAAGAGATGTGTAAGCAGTTACAATGATGCTCAACACCATGACTTATAGCCATGTGGTTATCGTGGGATGTAATTTTTCTCTGGCCTATCTAAGTAGCGGTTGCTTCAGCTGTGCCTTGGGCTAACGCCTGTAAGCAAGCTGCAAATGTCACTAGAGGAGAAAAGATGTGCAGTTAACTCAGATGGCTAATGGACGATGTAACACATCAAAGCTCCTTACTAGTGAGACATTCCCATTATTGCCGGGATAAAATGTTGCACAGATGAAAACTGTGGTATAGCTTAAGGATTTCCTATATGGTTCGCACTTAAGGTGCAATGTGTTTATACACTGAGAAACAAAGCAAGCTTCCACATGGAAACTAATGAGAGAGGCAAGACCAGGACTACGCCTGCACAGACCCTGGGTGGTTTGCCATTCGCAGAACAGCTTCTTCCCAAGCCAGGGTTGCTGGTAGTTTGTAATAAATACAATACCGTCAGAAACCAAACCCCATGTCGGCCTGTTGTTTAAATATGGGTTTAACGTGCTTTTCTGAAGCCAAGGCACCCACGAGAGAGAATTTTAACCCTGTTGTCCAAAGCAGATTCAAAAGAGAGATTGCATTCATGCCCAAGGTGAACTGAGGCTCTGAACCCCAGAACACGCCCTAAGGATTTGCTCTGCTCCTTACCAGCATCGCTGCTGCCCGGCTGCAAGTGTGGTGGCTGAGGAAAACACAGTGAAACTTCAAAGGAGGCCCCAGAAGGACAAGGACACTCTGTTGTTAGCTGGGCTCTATGGCTTACAATGGGGTCCTTTTGCACTGCATTCAGCTGTCTCTTCATTTGGATAGTATATTTATTCACTGCATTAGCAATGCTTTGAAAAAAACTCGCGTAAGGATGCCGTGCCTTCTCTATCCCTTGAAGTTTTTAAGTTAAGGCTATATTTCTTTCTAAAATATATCTATTGCTTTCCCATTGTAGCTTTAAATAGCAGTTAAGGGGTTAATCTAGAAACTACTGGATGAGACTCTGTGACTGTATTCTGCAGAAGGTCATATTACTTGAATATAATTGTCTTCTCTGGCATTTAGATCTACGAATAATCTGTGTCAAACAGAAAAGAAAATGTGGGATGGCTAAAATTTGTTACCTATTTATAGCTAATTTATTCTTAATTTACAGGGAAAATGGTGACTAGTGAATATAGATATAAGCAGACATAAGGGAATGAAGAGCATGGGATTTGTGAAATATGAGGATTAATAATTCATTAAATCTTATCCAAGCCAGAAGCCTTATAATTCATGCATTTTTAAATCAACTAGTGCTAAACCCCCCTCAATTTATTGACACCAGTTCTTGCATTTCAGTGACGCAATGATCTAATCACAAAAGCACCTGAATCAGTTTGATTTTCGACCTTAATCCAGAGGGCAAGAGAGTAAAGCTAAACTGGTCTGCACGGTGATTTCCCCTTGCTACATTACATAACCATCAACAAGACTGGATACTGCATAATATCTACCCAGACATGAAAAACTGCACTATTTTAACAATTGCATAAAATCAAGGGGAGCGAAAATTAAATGCCTCTACAATACGGGTGGAAAAAAACAATTATGTGAAGGAAATGAATTCAGGAATATAAAATGCGAGTAAATAGGAATTATAATGTCACATCACACAGCTCTCCAGTTCTTATTTTTCTGTGATTTATGCCCTATACAAACTTTGCACCTAACTGTACCATGTAGCATTTCTAACGGAACAACACAACTCTTCAAGTCACTTGTAATGCCACCATACTATGACTAGATTAGAAATGTTTCCCAAAAGGTTGAACTTTAGAACCAGGTTGGATTTAAGAGACAAAAGGACCTTCCTGCTGTAATAACTAGAACATTCAAAATGAGGTTGGCACCTACGCTTGTTCTTGCTGGTTGTAAGCTTGTTTCTGTGGTTTAGATTTGGAGTATGGTGGATCCAGGTGGTTATACTGACAGGCCATCGCACAGAGCTGTATTACTTCCTAAGTTAGCCTGTTTGACGTTACCTTGGGTGTTGGTATGCCGGCATACTCTAAGACCAGTATTGCTCAATTTCTTGAGGACCACCTTGACTACTATACATCTTTCACAAATACAGGGAAGCTGAACTAAACCAGCCTTTTGCTTTGCTGTTTTTGAGAGTCATTGCAGTTGATTATTGCACTAGGAAGGCTGCGGGGATGGGAGTTACAGTCTTAAATGCTTGGGATGTTCAAATAAGTGTGCGCTGAGTGAGATGCTCCCATGCCTGGGTATAATGAGAAACTTCTCTTGTGTGCCTGTGAAGTTTGGACCAGCAAAATTGTTTCAAATTGTGACCCACACAGGGCATCATTCAGGTAATTCACCAATGCCTGTGGATTCAGCATCGGGAAACATGTTGGGGTAGGAAAACAGAACCAAGTCTCTTTTTTCCTTCATCTCAGCCAGTTATGCTAGGTTAGGTGTGTTGAGCAAAGGCTGGTAAGGTAGGGTGGGTGGTGTTATCAGGTGCACAACTGGTGCTCAGACCTGTTTTTGATTTCTGGAGAAATGGTGTAATTTGAGGGATGATTTTCCTCTCGGTACTTCAGCTACCCCATGTGTCAAATGGTAATGATGATACTGGCCGCTGATTAAAATCAGCTATCCGAGAGCAATAGCTAACTGCTCATGCTATTCTGACCGAGCCCTGTAGTGCAGCGTGCCTCTGTGTGAGCATGCCAGAATAAGCAAGCATCGGTGGCTGAACCGTTCTTCAAGACACACTTGATGTTATCAACCTGCCGTTTAGGGAAGGTTACCAAGAGGTCAGTGTCATCATTATCTTCCAGTTTCTGTGATCTTTGTCCATCTGGCTTCAGACCTGGATATAGCACGGATTTCTTGGGTTGATGACTTCCTGACACCAGTCAAAGGTCGGTTATCCATGATGATTTCATCACAGCTGTCGGCAGAGTTAAGTAATTTGCTATTAAGTAGTACATCCTCCTTGAGAACTAGAAGCAGTGGAAGAGATTCTCTTGGCTCTCTTCACCCAATACTGTAAAGAAGAAAGGGAGAACCCAAAGGAAAAACCACTGGCAAGCTACAGATTTCAGGGTTTCATCATGTTGGGACAGTAACATTAGAAAATAGGAACAAAAATGGTCCTGTTTGGCATGTGGGTGGAAGAACTGATAGAAGAGAGTAAAACATTGTGGGCTGCAGCGTCCTCAGAAAGCCTATTTACACAGTTCTGTTTTCCATTATCCTTTGAACTTCAAATAGGAAATCCTGTTGATCTTCCAGTTCTGATGAAAACAGAATTTTGGATGAAATGCAGTTTTCTTAAATTTCTTCTCCAAAAGTTGAAGGTGAAGGTCATACCAAGAGGAAAGTGGGGAGAATGCAGAGACAAGGGTTGATGACTCTGAGGATCAGTCTGACTGTTACTCCCACATGTCCAGATGATAAAGCATAGCTTTGAGCCCCTTCACTGGCCTCACTATGGTAGTCTTTACACCCCTATACACATTCCTTCTCTGTTTTTCTTATGCCTCCGCCACACCTAGGCTGGGATGCTGTAGGGCTACTATTCTTGGCCATTGAGAAATGAGAGGCAGCACAGAGAGACAGCTCCCATGCTACACAGCGTGCACTGTGCATGCCGGCGTACCCGAGGGGCAGGTGCTGGGGATCCCTGCTGGGCGCGGCGAGCCACAAGATACCCGTGTGTCCGTATGCGAGATGCTGCATGCCACTGCAGCTTCTGCGTGGTTTCCTACGTCCTTCTGGGGATTTACTTTGGGATTTACCTTGTTTTGGAAAGATCTTGTGCTGTTTTAATTGTTGCGTGATTTGATTTTAAAATGTGTTTCCATGCCCACTTGTGATTTTTTTTTTCCCTTCCTTCCAGTTTGTGCCTTGCACAACTTACAAACCGATCACTCATAAACACATGGGAAAAATAGGTTTGTCAGGGGCCTGAGGAGATGAGTGCCCTGTTCCTCGGCTCCAGGGCAGCACCAGCCAGACCTGTACCTCTCCACTCCAACCTGTTATCAAAGGTAAAGATGAGGATTGCATAATAACCCACAGTTACATGCACTGCTTCATTAACCTTACTTATTAGAAAGCTTCTGCCATTTAAAACATAGCTCTAGATCGTCTTTTCCCATCTACCACAGACCCGTGGAGCAGTTTTTTTTCTCCTGTGCTATGGCTTCTTTCTCCCCATGTAACTGAAGATTGTTATTAATGCTCCCCTCTCAGACAGAATAAACAACCTGACATCTGATCACCTCCCCGGGTGGATCTATATCCATACCATTTGTTCCCTGACCAGATGCACGGAGGTCACAAAGCAAATGCAAGTGTCTGTTCTTCGGAGACCTTCTGCACATGCCGCATTCTGCTAGATTTTCCCCGAGTTCAGATGTTTGATTACACAGGCAGCTATAATATGTGCCTATGTAATATTTCAAATACCTGTACGAATTAACTTGGCTTTCCCCCGGTAACGAAAGTCAGTTTTATTCCCTCAGCAGGAGAGGGACTGTATAAATCGCACTGAAATCAACAGAACAGTCTCGTTACTTTTAGCAGAGTTTTATAGAGGAGGTTGTTTCCTTAAAGCCTCTGACTTCAGTGAGCTACTGGCACAAACACCTCTTCTGACTTCCACTGTTGCTGAGGCACCACAGAAGATAAGAATCTAATGCATTTTTAGAGGTCTATTAGAAGATGCTCCCTGGAGCTATGGTTGCCATTCAGCTTCTTTTAGCATTCGTGTGTGGTCTTCAGGAGCAGTTTTCATGTGGGTTATTGCAATCTACACGCAACAATGGCATGGATTATCATGCTGAAATCTACATCTGAGAAAAGAGTTACAATTGCCTCTCCAGATGTACAAGAGATGAAAGACAAGGTGTTTTTGATGACCAGAGCCAGCTGACGACCTAAGAGCAGTCGAGATCTAATCTTGATAAAAGCACAACTCCGGGAGAGAAACGAAACGTGGGAGCCGGCGCTGCCTTGCCATGGTTCTGAGCACACCAGAGAGCTTGGCACAGGTACTGTTGCTATCCCCTTCAGTTTTAGGTTGGAGATGAAGATGTGGAACTACATTTTCATTTTGAATACTCAACATACGAGCTTGGAAAGAACTTGGTCATTGACTAATCTCAGATAAAATGGCCCAGGGCCCAAACAAATTGTAAGTCAAGAGACACCCACTTCACATTCTGCCAGCATTTATCAGAGTTACAGCCTAGCTGCCTAAGGTTGGCTTGAAAAACAGATTTTCTATAGTTACCATCTTGGCTACAGTCATTTTTCCCCTTTTCTAATTTTAGCTTTTCATTACTCGGCAAGAGAGTTTTTAGCTTTTTCTTTAGAAGGCCACTATTAATCCTGTTCTGAGGATCAAGCGACGGGCTCCAGTTCATGCTTCCACACAACTGAGGCCATTTCCGAGTTCCTTCTTATCTTGTTACATCCTCGCTTACAGAGAACATGGTTTTTATCTATAGCCATTTAAAACGTCTTAACATTTAAGCATAAATGGGCAGTATGTAGGGAATTTTATGTATTTTGTAGCAAGAAACATTTAGTTAGAGAGCTACTAGAGAAAAAAGCTTATTACAGGGAGACAGGCATTTGCCTTTCTGTGGAATCTCCCTTCAGTATTTCAGGGAAACTGGGAACCAGTAAAAAGTCTAGATTTTGTGAACGGGATGTTTGTTTAAAAACACAGCTCTAACATGTAGGTTTCTCCCTTTAACCAAATTACAAGACTGGATAAAAACTTGGGATCGCTGTGCCGAGAAAGGGTTGGGATCCCAGAATGAGCTGGCATTCCTAAAAATTTCCTTTAATTTCCAATAATTCAAAGCACATTCTTTCTCCTGTTTAAATTTTCCTCTTATGGCGAGATGCAACATGAAGAGACAGAAAATTCGCTGCCGCCAAGCTAAAAGAGGTGGGGGGAAAACTGGCAGATTGTGTTTTAACTCTCGCTACGACTTTCAGACTCCCACAGCTGACACTTGG
>NW_009204876.1:102562-109705 GCF_000690835.1 Fulmarus glacialis
ACACTCCTCTCTCTGTCCTTCCCTTTCAAATATTTTCAAAGCTTTGAAAACAGTCAGTTGTTCTTCGTTCTGGCAACTCGCCATTTGCTGCCGGCTCACATCAGTTCATAGTCTTCCGAGGCAGCCAGTGGCCCGTGTGGATTTGAGAGAGTTTGAAGCTCTAACGAAAGACCTTTGATATTTTGGGATATTTAAGAGACATACAGAAACGGGTGAGTTAAAAGAGCTGTTGTCAGTTCCTGCAAAGCCCGCTTCATATTCTCAGTCACGAGATACCGTTTCACTAATTGATTATTGTCTGTCCATAACACAGTCATGCTCTTAGTGCACAAAGCAGCAGTGTGGATGAAAAGCTCACCATTGTAAAGTACACACTCAACTGGATTTAGAAAGCTGGGAACTATAGACAAATCTAAGATACGAGACTACTTTGAGTGAAACTCATAAATCATAGCTGAGACTTTTTTTCAGCTTAAGTAAACATCTTTACTACAGACGGTGAAAATTAATGGAAGCATTTTAAATGCCTCTCTTCACTCTTCCTTGGAAGGGCGGCGGGTGAGCTCTCCTCGAAAGGGTCAGGTGACTTTTCATTATTTAAATCCACACCTCCAGCAACAAGGACCTGATCCTGCAAGTCCTGCAGAACTGCTCCTATCTGGCAAGGTTATACGAAGTGTTTGCCAGGCTAGTCCTTCAGCCAGAAGCCTAATAGCTGCGGTGGTCTTGAGCTCAGGAATGCAGGTGAAGAGATGAACGCCTTACATTGTGCTGGTCGAGTTCCCGTAAGCTTATGGGCGTCCTTCTACATGAAGTGTGATTGCGCAGCACAGTCGCTGCTTTTCTTGCCAACACAAACCTTCGCTCCCTTTTCCAACCCCCTCCCCCAAAACACATCAGGGAGAGAACAGCGTTGGGGGTAAACCAAGGATGATAGGCATTAAGCTCTGACATATGCAACCAGTTTTGCTCAGAAGAAAATGCAATGCAGTCTGCGCTTGGTAGTATTACTTCTATACAGCCTTTGGGGGCAATGAACAGCTGCTTTTCCTGTAAAAAAAAAAAGGTGGGGGGGGCTGGGAGAAGAGAGGAGACAGCTCTCAGGATACTAAATGTCTAATCTAGTCATTTAAGCTAACACTGCCGAATGAATATAAGGACACTTTATTTTTGGTTTGTTAACAATTTGAGGGTCAGCCAGGTTGATTATGAGAAAATGAGCTAATAATTTTACTGTGGGAAAGGTGGGGGACAATGATGAATGGCAAAGTTTATCTGCTCATTACACTCCCCAGCAAACAACTTTTCCTAACAGCCTCATCTAACTCACAAAAGCTTGCGTGTAATTGATGTGTAATAAACCAGAAGCATGCCTCAGCTCCCCAAACCAAAATGATCTTAAAAGTTTATGATAGGTATCTATGATTAAGCAAATGTTCTGAAAAGCTAGTTGCACCTAAAATTAGAACTAAAAACGAGATGGGCAGAAAAAAACATTCTGGAGTACCTGCAGTTAACCTTTGAAAAAACATGTGGAGGACTAAAGTAAATCAGGTGAGCACTATAGACTGGATATGTGTTCCCATACTGCTGTGCATCAACTCTGCAGCATGCCACGTCCTTCAGAGAAATTATGGCATGAAGCTGTTTAGAGTCTATGTTCAGGGTGCTGATGCCTCCCAGCCCATCCTGTTTCCTACCTTCTCCCTTTGGCACCGTTGAGGTCCTTTCACTGGCTGGTCCCAACAAAACCATGCTCCTCTCTTCAAGCCTGGCACATGGGCCCGGGGCACGCGAGCAATACAGGGCATGTGTCAGCACCGCCCCGCAGGCCTCCAGTCCCGTCCTGGAAACCGATGGGGATCCCAGCAGCTCCCGACCTCCCCCAGCCTGAGTATCCTGCCCCAGCCATTGTTCCCGGAGGTGTGGAGGCAGGCACGTCTTCAGAGCTGTCAGAAGCTTATGACAGATGACTTGTATGATCAGGACGCTGGCTACTCTGCTGTTAAATATTTGTTTGCTCTTTTTCCTCCTGTCCCACTTCCTCATACACCGCAATATAATCAGGCAGCACAAAGTCTTTAGTTTTTCTGGCTTCATTCAAAAAATTCAATGTCTTAAAAACAGCTGCTACTACTTAATGAACTTTTGGTAACTAAGGCTGATTTCTTTTGTTATCCTCTCTGAAGATTGAATTTTGCTCTGGACTCTGTTGCCTGAAGGAGGCTATTGTAAAACAAGATACTCAGAAATCAGCAAAAAGATGTTGAAGCTAAAACAGAAAACCAAAGCACTTTAACTCTAGCGGCGCTGCTGCCAATGAGCTCGAGAAAAGATCCTGAGATAACGCTAAAACCAGTTTGGTATTGTAGGCTGATGGCTGAGGAACTGCTTTCTGACAATGTACACAGCCTTGCAAAAGAGTAACAGTTCCCTGAGATGAGAGGTGCTTCTTTGACGTTACATTTTAAATCCTGACTTGATCAAACAGGCTGTCATGCAAATAACTAGATGCTAGTAAGCATTGCTATTGTGAGGAGGGAAATACAAAGCTCAAGGATTTGCAGACCCTTTTACAGAGACCTGTTGGGGAGAGCCTGCATCTACCGAATACTGAAAAGCTCGATCAGGATTACAAAGGAAATTGCTACAAACAAAAATATGCCGTCAGCAGTAATAACTCTCCCTCTGTTTGTTGTCTCAGATTGTATTTGTGTTGGAGGAGAGATTGGTGTACTTCAGATAGCAGCAAGGAAGAGAGAGAGAGGTTTTGAGAGAGATTTTCCATGACAAGCTTAACAAGAGGAAGTGGATGGGGACGGGGGAATGTGTGCCACAGAGCTGCAGGAAGTTGAAGTTGGAGGAAGGTAGTGCAGCAACTAGAGACTAGAGCTGAAGACTTTGATGAGTACAAACACTGACAGTAGTTTTTGGAGATGAAATTACAGAGGATTGCCAACTGACCTGGTCTTCAAGTCTCCCCTTCCTGGGATACTCCTGCGGCGCCCGCCGGGGTTAGCCTGTCCCCAGGGATTGGCAGGCAGTGACCTTCGTTGGCTGTTTATTACAGAAGGCTTCCCCCTTGCTCAGGTCAGCTAGGAACTTACTGCATAGTTTGCATTGACTGTGGAACTGAAAGTTATCGCTATTTATGTTGGTTATAAAAAGCTTTTGTTTAAAAACAGCAAAAGGATACATACAGAACACCTGTGTGTGCAAAGGAGTTGGAGGAGGACTGTAATGAAATTCTCGCTGAAATGATTGCAGCATTTTATCTTCTGTGCTCTCTGTTTGTCTGTTGCTTAGAATTATAATAGTGATTCAAGGGCCCAAAAAGGCAGGAGAATCAAGCTAATTCCTCCAGATATGGCTGATGAGAAAAGCCTTCCTTCTTAATTGAAAGTTTAAGCTCTTGCTTTGCAGCTATGGCATTCGTTTCCAAGTAACTGAAAGAACTTTGATTCAAATCAGTCTTTATAGGAACTTGCCCACATGACCCTCTGTATCTCCCAGTGCAGAGCAACTCTGTTATGCTTCCCTGATCCTGCCGACTTGCACTGAAATCCTCTCCTCTGATCTAGCCTGGTACCAGGAGACATGGTCATTTGACCTGAGATACCAACTGCGGGATTTATGAAGCCTCTTCTTTGAGGCTAACTGTCTCTGGAGAGTCCTCCCACCCCCCGCAGTGAGCAGTGGGTTACTGAATGATACCAGGGCTTGCACGTGACACCACTTAGCCTTCATTTTTCATTCCAGCTGAAACAGGGCATCGGCCTTTGCTCAGTTATTTTGCTCATACAGGTCACCACCACAGATACAGATTCACAGGGAATTACAGTAACCAATACGTAATAATGTGCAAAATTTAGGAAACACATTTTGTAAGCACTTTAATTACTCGCTGTTACCTCTTTCTGTTAAAGGTACAGATACATATTTATAATATACAGAACAAGATTAAGGCAAGTACATTATCTTTTAAGAGGAGATTTGCATTTCACACACGAAGACATGAAGATGGTAACTAGTGCACATGTTACGCTGAACAGTAACTCTCCTTGAAGGATTCAGGGTGGCCAGACTGCCACCGCATCCCAGACTGACATGGCTGGGAAACCCCAGCACCTTTTCCATCCCTGGGGAATACCACTTGCAAAATGCTATTTCCACCTTCGGCTCGCCTTTGGGTACCTGGTAGGCACTGTGTCTGTATCTACGCACGGTTCTTCGTTTGAATACTTAAGAGACTTAGGACCTAACATGGGAAGTGGGAGGCTGTGCATCTGCCTGTTCAAATCACAGCTCGCATGTCTGTAGAACAGTGGCCACAGGCCACGCACCGTGTACAGCTTGGCATGGCAAAGTGTAGTGCACTTAGTACAGGATATAGGGTGGTTTTTTCTGACCAGAAGTTCAGAGGTGAACTATTCATAAACACTGTAAAAGAAACAGCTATACTTTTAAGTTTTAAATTAAAAACTTGTTGACTTGAGATTTAGCAGGTTTCCAATAAGCAGACTGAAAAGAGGAGCAGCCGTAACATGTGTTGTTAACTTTTGTACCCATTTGCGGCCTTATCATCATTTAGATTCAGTTTTAGGTACAACTACTAAATAAGTGCAAACTGATTTGTTACTTTATTTACACTTTCATTTGTATGTACTATACATGGAAAAGAGGGCCATAAATTTTGCATCCATTGCAATGGACAGGAAAACTGGCATTGACTAGACCAGAGACCAGATTTTACACAAACATTTCTAGTAACTTAGAGGTGCTACTTTCAATAAGAGGAAAAGTAGTCAGTGGTGGTATTTTTTATATTTGTCATGCCCCAGTAACTCCCACAGTGCTCTTCTTTTGTAATACTGAGTCTTTCATTGCTTGACAATGTTTATTTGCATTCTTTGTATTTTTTGCTCCAAGGGAAACTCTTCTGTGAGCCTTTTTTTTTTAAAAAGAAAAAAACCAACCACTTCAATTTTGAAGTCTAGTTTCTGTATTTCTCATCTTCTCAAAGGGAAAAAAATAGATTTATAATATGTGAATGAAGAAAAGAAGATGGATAATATTAAGTACCTGACACCTCCAAAGAGCAAAGATCATCAGCTTTCTCTTCCAGTGTTACAGTTAGAAAGTGCATTTGACAAAGTTATGCTGTCAAATAGATCATCTGCTGGGAAGATTTACAGAGTTCTCTCACTTGTTATCTTTTAGCCATGACACAAAGCTCAGTTAAAGTAAAGTCTCCACAAATGACAACAAGAAAGTGTTTCTTCACTTAAAATCTTTGGTGATTTTAAAATGCACAAAGTAGTTGCATTAGAGTTTCCTGCCCTGTACGATGTTGCTCTTGAATGCATATTCCAAAACCCTACTCATCTGTGTTGCTGCATTTCTGCTCATGACAATTTAGCATCTGAGCATTTGAGTCAAAGCCCAGGGAAGGCAAAATGACACTGCAAGGTCTTAGATAAGACCTTAGATAAAACACACCCCATACCTAGAAAGGTATGTATTTTCATATACCATATGACTCCATGCTCAGTGTCTGTCTTACAAGCAGAATTGCAAAATGCTTTACAGCGGGAAACTGAATCAGTAATGGACAGGCAGAAATCTCTTTCCTTCCTCAGTTCCACAGTCCTCACAGTTGGTTGTTTTTATTGTTTTCATTTCAACATTAGTATTTGAGAGCTGCTGAGGAAGGAAGAAAATCTCATGCTTTTTGTCCTACAGAAAAAGTTCTAAATTCCTTTTTCTTTTATTCTTCCCAATCTTAAAACAGAGCTAAGATTTTTCTTGGCTATCTTTAGGGGTGAGGGAAAGGGATTATTTCTTTGCTTTAAATGGCATTGTAGCAATCCAGAAAAACAAACCTCTGTCATAATGAAGAGCAGTATCTTCACCTTGTAGTGAAGTGATGAAGCAAGATTATTGTTTTTGCAAGGGTAAACTCTAGTTCTGTAGTTCAGACATAAAACGGGAATCTTTCAAGATTAGGAGAAAAAGGAGTTACAGAAATGCATAATCCTTGTCACAGTTGACCTTTTCTCTCCTTGAGCTTATGGGTGTTTTCTCAAGAAGTAGAAATTCTTGTTCTTGCTGTGCATGGAGGAGATAAGGACAGTATCACAGGGGGAGGCAGTTGTGTTTTCCTAAAAGGTAAGTTACTATTTAAGGAGGAGGGAAAGGACAGAAACTGCTTGGGGGGGATGTTTTGCCCAGGGGAAGGAGAAAATACATAGTATCACAGCTGAGATCAATTACACTGAAAAGACTGTAAGAAAAAGAGATGGAGAGAGTGTGGAGGGGATCCAAAGTTTGTACAAGGAAAATGCACCCACCAAGGGTGGAATGGCAGAGATCAGCATTCAGATTTGAAACTCCTGGTTTTTTAGAGAAAGAAAGGATGGGATGAGGGCTTTTTTATCATCATCTGACAAAATGTTTATTTAACAGAGAAGAAAAGAAAAATGCAAATACAGGAAATCTTCCTGTGCCTGGGTTAAGAAAACCCTCAGAGTCACTAACACATTGAATAAATCCTGTTTTAGGCAGGTAATGACTTGAAACTCCCCGCTGAAAACAAAGGTGGTTCACAATGATGCATGACAGATGCAGAAGCAATGTGACTGTGAGATGGCACAGTTATTCCAGTTTCAGGGATGATGGGAGTTTATCTAAGGATAAAGGAGGGAGGGATTCCCTGTACAAGGTCAGTGTGCGGGAGAGATCCAGGGGGAGACCAGCTGTCTGTACTTACTAACCTCTAATCCAGCAGCACAGCTTTGTTGTGCTGCTCCAATACAGAACAGGTTAGATTGAATGCCGATGAGGTACCGGCCATCTAGGAAGTCATCTTCTGTTTCACTGATTTTGGTTCTTGTTGTTTTGTTTTCCCCTCTCTTTGTATGTAAAACAAGCGTTCAAGGAGTTCCTGAACAGAGGTCACCCTGCTCCTCTGTAGTAGCGGCGTTGTGAGCAATGCGGCTGCTGCTGGCTGAAGGGCTCACCAGCACTTAACAAAAAGCCCCGATAGTACATAAATTCAGATCTTCACCAGATAGATAATTTTATGTGGTCCACAGAAGAATAGGCCTTTGTCAGAATGAGATGATAGCTGACTTTGTTTGGGGG
>NW_009204877.1:0-45950 GCF_000690835.1 Fulmarus glacialis
CCGCCCCGCCGGGGAGCCCCGCCCCGCAGAGGGTGCCTTACGCATGCGTGGGGTTTTTTGTGGTGGTTGTGTTTTCTTTTTCCGTGGGTGGGTTTTTTTGAGTTGTTTTTTTGTTTGTTTGTTTTGTTTTGTTTTGTTTTTGGTTTTGTTTTTTTTTTTACAGCCAAATGAAAGTCCAGGATGCTGGCGTGATATTTGTATTGCTACTCTAACATGTTAAAAGATCATTGCTAGGCTTTGGGGTGAAATTAATTTTTCCCCCTCTCACACTAAGTTTAAGAAATTTTAATTTTGCCCCCTCTCACGCTAACTTTAAGAAATTTTCCTGCCCCTGTGCCCCGGCCTCTCCCAAGGTCTGGCTGCCTTCAGCGGCACCGTCTTCTGCAGAACCTGGTGGGAGCGTTGAACACTCCAACTCGCAGAACCAGCTCTTCATAAATTGGGACACAGCCGTGAGCAGTCAAGTGTTACTCACCTGTGGGTTAGTAATAAAACTCGGGTAATGTGCGATGCCCACGGAGTGTGAAGGAGGAAGTGACTCAGGACACATAGCAAATTATGAACCAGTTTTGTGAAGTTAACTTGCTGTCTGGGTTCGTGAACGTCTGCTAAATTAGTGCCAAATCCTTCCCTGGGCTACTGTAATTCCTCTGGGGCCAAAAGGAATATCTGGGAAACTTCCCTAGATTAATAAACCCCATTCTTCCAACTACCTCCAAGTAACCACAATGCAAGTTTGACTTAATAATTCCAGTGTCACTTTTTGATTTTGTTTTGTAATAAAATAGTTCACTGAACCTTTTCGATACTGTCAGTGGGCTGCCTGTTCTGGGCAGAGGGTGAAAGGCACATCCGCGGTCACCCCTATGCCTGGGAAGGTTGTGGTAACCTCTTCCTCAAGTCACCTGGTTGGCAGTTTATTTTGGTAAGTGTCCTCGTATATCCACATGCTGGAGGATGCTTTGGTCGATTTTTAGGCATGGTCAGTAACAGCTGTTCTCCTTGGCTCGACTGCAAATGTGAAAAGACATGATGTATGAAAGGTTAAGTCATGTAATCAGGCTTTGGGAAATGATACGGTAAAGGGAGATGGTGGAGAAAGTGCGGTTTATTGAGTTTGTCACAAAAGACAACTGAAATTGGGCAAGTGACAGGAGAGCTGATGATTTCTGTGTTGTCATCAGGATTCAAGCACAGCATTGATGCTGTGAAGTGCTCAAGAAAACGCTGGGGGTTAAATGACATATATCCATTTCTTTCTTATTCCACCTTCAAAGCATGAGGCAAAAACATCCTTTTTACCCTTTCACTGTTGATTATGCCATCATGGAGCCTTTGGTCTACTTTTAACTTCCTTTTTATTTAAAACACACTACTTCCTTGGTGTCGTGGTTTAACCCCAGCCGGCTACTGAGCGCCACGCAGCCGCTCACTCACCCCGCTCGGGTGGGATGGGGGGGAGAATCAGAAGGGTAAAAGTGAGAAAACTCGTGGGTTGAGATAAAGACAGTTTAATAGAGAAAGCAAGGGCTGCTCACGCAAGCAGAGCAAAACAAGGAATTCATTCACTACTTCCCATGGGCAGGCAGGTGTTCAGCCATCTCCAGGAAAGCAGGGCTCCATCACGCGTAACGGTTACTTGGGAAGACAAACGCCATCACTCCGAACGTCCCCCCCTCCTTCTTCTTCCCCCAGCCTTATATGCTGAGCATGACGTCATATGGTATGGAATAGCCCATTGGCCAGCTGGGCCAGCCGTCCTGGCCATGCTCCCTCCCAGCCCCCTGCGCACCTGGCAGGGCACAGGAAGATGAAAAGTCCTTGACTAGCATAAACATTACTTAGCAACAACTAAAACATCAGTATGTTATCAACATTATTCTCATACTAGATCCAAAACACAGCACTATACCAGTTAATAGGAAGAAAATCAACTCCATCCCAGCCGAAACCAGGACACTTGGGGGTATCGTTTCCCTTCTGTCTTTACCTTCTCATTCTGATTACTGTGACAGAGTATTCTCAGATATGTTCCTGTCGCTAATATTTCTGGCTGTGTGATCTGTACCTATGATTTTCAAATCTGTAATGTTATATTTAGCTTTTAGACTTAGGTCTAAAGCAGTAAGTACGTCACAGGCGTGTAAGTAGTAAATGGCTCTCCAGTCACACTGAACTGGCTTCTGAGCCTCCAGAAAAAACAACTGGTTTCTGCAAATGTGAATGAGATTAAAAAAAAAATCAGAAAAAGCACCTGTGTCTTTACAGATAACAGGCTAAATCTTGCGTTCCTTACTTATGTCTTACTCATACAGTGTGCCTACTATATAGTTCAACTTTGCAGCTCGTTTTGCCTAAGGAAAGACTGGCTGAATGCTGAGTAATGACATCAAGATTAATTCCTGAGAAGCTAATGAAGTGTCACGTCAAGGGTATTACTTCAATTTGAGGGACAAGTACAGTCACATTATCTAATACTTCCCAGTGCTGAAGTTCCTCTGTTACCATATTCTAAGAATCCATATCATAATGATCGTGTGCAACTAAATGTAATGAAAATAAAACATATTGAAGATGTTAATATAGGTACCTACTGGCCTCAGCTAAGCCCCAGCCCTGGGCATCGGGCACCTCCCTGGGGGTGAGATGAGGCTGGGCTGGGACATGGGCTCATGGATGGGGGTCAGGGTCAGCCCCCATGAGGGGAAATGGGGTCAGACAAAGCCCTGGCATGGCTGGGCAGGGCCGTGGGGCCACATGTTGTTGAGAAGAATCCAGTTTAAACCAAGTTCAGAGGATGAATCATCTACTTTGCAAAACTGGCATTCAAAAACTAACATTTCCTCTTCCATCTCCTAGTTTTACAGTCTGGCTTGAGAGAATGTGAAGCCTGCTGGTAGACCTTGGTCTTGCTCATCCATTTCCCTGGGAAGACATTCAAAGTCTGTGGTGGACGGTGGCAATATATTTTCTGGCGTAGTACAGTAATGGATCTAGTTGTGCCTCCCTGGAAAAGAAAATTTAAATTTGATCTTTTGACAAAGCACAGAAATAAAAAGGTAGCTCATTTTCTTAAATTGTGAAATATACAGTCCACTATTCTATGTTTTTTGAACAACATTTAGCAAGGTGAATTTCAGGACCTTTTTCTACTGTTACATGAGTAGCAGCAGAAATTATCAGAAACAAAAATGAAATCTGAAACAGGATTTTTCTTAGCTTTGCTCTGTTGTCTTCGAGGGTAATATTTGCCCTATACAGCATAAGTCTGGAGATTTCTGAGGCTTTCCTCATCATGAACTCACCAGACAGGGACACTCATATTGGCATTCTGTATACAGGCCAAGGACAAACATTTCACCTAGGTCATCTCTGCATAGCATTTCATATGCTAATTCATTGAGATTGAATGGAATAAAATCTCTTCATGATGACTTCATGCACGGTTGAGCAGACGTGGCTTCAGGGCTATATTGGTTGACTCATGTTCATTTAAGATATCCATTTGTGCCAGCTGGAATTGCCAACTCTTCTACCCATATATGAGTTCAGGGAGGGATTTTGTGCTATGCATTGTTGAGTTTGGTGTAGCAGCATTTTTCTATGAAATGTCTTCACAGTCACAGCATTTAATAGGCTTACAGCCCTACTCACTTCAGAGATTTTATGGTTAAAAAAATTAAAAAATATTCCCCAGCCAATATTTCTTCAAGTTTAGAAAGCTTCAAGTTTGGACTGTGCAATTTGGATTGCTTCATGTTGCCTTAAGATTTTGATGACCTGTAGAATCTTTGGAACAACTCCTCAGGATATTGTAGATGCTCTCATTACCTGGGGGTCTTCTTTAATCACTGCCAGATTTTTCAAAAATATATGCTGTAGTCCAAAGAGAAATCATGGGTCTCATAAAATTGGTAGATCAAGTTCTACAGCCTGTGTTATGCAAGGGTTCAAGCCAGCTGATTGTCACAGCTTGCATCTCACTGTCTTAAAAGGACACAAATCTGTGAGTTGACGCAGATTTTCTTTCCAGGAATCTGCTCGCCTGTGCAATAGAAAGCCTGTAGTGTTTACTGTTGCCAGAGTACCAGAAGTCTAAATTGTGTTAGGCAATGAGAAGCAGAAAAGCAGTTCTGCTCCAGTAGGTACTTTTAAAAGTGTTACCAGACGCCTCTACACAGATGACAGGGGAATAACTTTTGCCATTCCAATATACGGCAGAATAACTGAACTTAGCTATTGCAAAACAGAGTGTCACACTGCAGGAGTAAGTTTTAAAACTGACATGCTACCTCTGATGCTTCCAGCAGACTTTATTCTCGTGCTAAATTCAAAGTGTTTTTTTCCTGTGTGACTGTAGAGAGCAGTGTTTACAACATTACCGAATGACTTGCAGTCTGAATGAATAAGGAGATAAAGGGGAAGAGAAGTGTTCTGGGACTAGACCATACTGCAGCTCCTTCAAATAATTTTTCTTCTGAATGGTGGTTTGTCTTGTCATTTTCTTCAAAACGGTATTTTAAGAAGTAAGGGTCTAAACATGCCCTCTGCTTCAGAACGGCAGAAGACCTTAAACACAGAAGAACTCTCACAGTTCTTTAATTCATGGGAGGGTAGGAAGAAATGGGGCCATCCAAGGTGTCTTTCAGCCAATACGTTCCCTCTTTCCACAATGCGGAAGATGCAATGGTGGTGTGCTGGGGGATGAGCACCGCAGTGGTAAGAGACTTGCTGTTGCACCTCTCACTCGTGCAGGCTCAGAGGAGCACAAGAAGTCCCGCAATCAACAAAGGCCAGCAGCTGTACTAGGAGTAGCAGGCTGTGCAGCTACTGCAGTCTAGTCTGCACTAGATTTCTGGGCTAGCATTTCCCTCCTAGGTCCCTCTTTATTAATCCCTAAGCCTTTTAATTAGGTCTTATATGGAAAGGAGCAGAAACTGGATAGAGAAGTCATTTAACTTTCTCTTCATCCAAGCCACTCTTAGCAGAATAATTTTCATCTTAAGCAGGAAGCTCTTTGAACCAGGCTATTATTCTACCATAAGCTGTCTATAATCCTTCAAAGTGCACAACACTTTCTCCACACCTTTCAATACAATTCTCACTAACCAGTCTGTTGCCCTATTTTACCCAAAACCCACTGAAGTCGGTAGCCACCTTCACAGTGGGCTTTGAACCCTGACCTTAGACAGACAGATGGATAGGTATTTGCATTACCACTAATTCCTATAGCCCTAATTACATCTTTACGTCCTACTCCTGTTATATAAATGTTAATGTTATTGTGCGAATAAGTTTATTAGCTTGCCGGAATATGCATGCAGTATCCTCTGAAGTTTCCCCATAGAGCTTAATGGGAACATTAGATCTCAGGAGGAATGAAGAAAGCTACTTCTCAGTAGGTTACCTATCACCTGGCTAAATATAACTGGGAAAGTGAAAAGGAAAAGTGAAAAATTATCAAGTCCTAGCACTTCCTTTTGTAAAATATAAAATAATTTTTTACAATTTACAACTTTTTTATACTTTTCCTATTATGGGCTAATATAATATTCTTCTCTGTGTATTTTGTGATGCAAGTCTATCGGTCCTGGGTTAGTGGTGGTATGAGCTGAATCAGCTGCTGAGTGTGGGAATAGCTCCCTTGCTTTCATGGGCACTAATCAGTTTACATTAGCTTGGGTTTTGGACTATTATTTGTAAATTTTACATCTGGAAGTCAAGATAGGTTTGCGGGTATAACTTCTATAATTTCCTGATCATACAGAAAACATGCAGGGTGTGTTCCTTCAAGTAGTGCATAAGAATGCACACTGTGATTTGGTTGCCTTTAACAGATCTGCCAAATACCAACTGGAGAAGCAAGAATTAACATGTTCACACCTCATCTTAGCTGCATTCAGGGATCGACAAAGGCCTTCACTCCATCCTCCACTGAAAACACACAACAGGAGAAAATTCAGCCTGTGAAGGCACACCCATTTCCAGTGAAATCTTCAGCAACTATTGATTCTAAGCTTTTATTTTCTTTTAATACGCATATATTCAGGCTGTGAAACTGCACTAAGCAACTCTGGGAAAGTGTGTGCCTTCACCCACATTAATCACACAGACACAACTAACTTGGATTACAGAAGAAAGTGACTCATCTACTGATGACAATGGATAAAAGAAAGAGGGGGAAAAAATCCCTAATTCTCATACCTGCTTCCTCTGTACATTATAAGGAGACACTTAAGGGAGTAATACAAACACAGAGCTGGAAGCGAAGCTGTGTGTCGGAGTCCAGGTCTGCTACGGTGGGCAGTGAAGGTCGTGTAATCCCTTACAGAAACTGCTGAAGCTCTGCGTTAAAACTAGTTTGGTGCCTGAGGGAGAGGGCTGCTTGGTCCCTTTACTTCTCTCGGGAAAGGTACTTCTGCTAATTTACCTTATGTCAATGTGATCTCCTCTCTCTTTAGAGTTTTCACATTGATCTAGTCATGGGAACAACCCTACCCCCATACAGATTTTATTTTGCTGGGTGAAGGAGGATAATTCTAAAATTGCTCCTATGCTCAGTTAGAAACTTACTGATGGATTATTGTGCTGCCAATAATTCACTAGTTGAGGTCCTCCACAGATCTATAATCAAGCACAATAAATTGTGGATATGTAGAGAAAGCATCCTCAGTAACAGTACTCCCATGGTAAGGTGGTTTCAATAAGGCGAATCCATTCACCTAAACGATACTAGGGAGTGGCACTTCAAAGATTTGAAAATATCACTAAATGGAAAAAAAATGACTGAGGAAACATGACAAATGTGAGTGTGTTTGCAGTTTTTCTGGGACAAACGTATGGCAGGTGATTTTGAGTCATAGTTCCAGCCTGGCAAAGGAAGCTGGTGCAGTAACTGCGGGCATCAGTGACAAAGGAAAAAGAATATTATCTGTATCCCCATGAGATGGCACCCTGCACCAGCAGTGCACACAGGGATGGGTTCAAAATTTTTTCTTCCCGGAAGGAGTGGATCACAGATGCTTCAGTGAGAAATAATTAATCCAAAGCATTGTGTCTCTGCTTTTGTTTCACAGAGGTTGATCTTAGTCTTCGTACAGTGGGAAAAAGATAAAGTTTCAGAATAATGTGTCAGGGATTTTTGTCTCTTTTACATATATGGATTTCCCCTTATATTTTGACTTCCTAGTCACATTGCGAGGCTATTTTCACAGGCTCTTCCAAGTAGTCAGTCAAATTTATCTATTAAGCTGATTTTTTTGTATTACGCCGAGCATTATGCCTGGTGCTAAGTGTTGGGAGCAACGCCTTTAGGGAAAATAGCCAGATCCTCAACAACCTGATTCCAGCACATAGGATCATTCATTTCCCATTCACCAGATTAAAGGCTTTGCTCTCACTGAAAGCTGTCAGCTGTTTGGTTGCCTATTTCACTTTTTTCCCAATGAAATGTATACCCCAGTCCAGAACAGCCTCACTAAAAAAAACCCAAAAGTGAGCACATGTAAGTATGAGAAATTAATTTCCTGTCCCTTATTAGGAGTAATCACTGGTGAGTAATACTTCTACGTCAGCAGACGTGTCTGAAGAAAACTGTGTTGCTACCATACATGTTGAATCAGTGTGTTGCTATGTGATGCCATCCTTTATGCGTATCAGTGCAAACGCCTTGGGAAGAAAGAGAAAAGAGAGACAGCTTGTTACTGTTCAGTTTGTGTCTCTCTCAATGGAACCATAGAATAACACTTTACTATCATGTTATTTTAATTTCAAAATAACTTGTGGTTTATAACTGTCGGTCTGATCTTTGCTAGCATTTCTTATGAAAATGAAAAATATTTTGGCTATGGCTTATTCCTGTTGCTAAATAGTAATCTAGACCCATGTTATTTGAGGAATACGAAAAGTTCTGCTGTGTATACCTGTTTACAGACACTGCAGTCTTACCCTTTGAATTTTTCTAATTGTGTTAAAATTGTAGGTCACTGAATCAAAATAAAAGTGTACAAATGATCTCCTATCATTGGCTTCCTTGCAAGATCCAAAGGTTACTGTGAAAGCTGTAACTTGTTTAGAAGACCTTTCATGTCTGGCAGCGTAGAAAGAATGCAGCAGTTTGTTCTACTCATTATTCAGTCCCACTTGTGTATGATTTCCCGTATGGCCTCCAAAGCATGACAGCATTAATTGCAATCAGACGTGCACTGAGCATTAGTGAGTTTGGGGAAAAAAAAAAAAGACTACAGTGGATGCTTTGAGTCTCTGAAATAGTTGAAATAGTTCTTCATGCTGTGTTGAGCAGCAGGAATATCCCCCCAAATGAGCTTGTCCAAAGAGCGGAGAGAAGGAGGCTGTTTTTCTTTCCTTTCCAGCAGCATGTAGGAACAGCGTTCCGAGGAGGTGTTCAGAGGGAGTGGCGAGGGGAGCCGGGGAGTGGGGGCAGAAAGCAGGCTGAGTAACAACAGAGTCACCTGGCTGGTTGCATCCCTTCTGCAACAAAGCGTGTCCGGCTTGCTGGTTCATAGGTGAAGACACACATACGTAACTGCTGGATCCTAGTGTCCAGCAAGGTCTTAGTTTGTGTTTTTCCTTGGGCTATTGAAGACCTGGAAGAGTGAGGACAAGAGCTCAGTTATTAATTTGTCAGTAGACTGTAACTTGTCTGTGTTACAAGGCTTCAGACTTTAATATTCAAAGTGTTCCATGTCAAACACCCATTGTTTCTACCTTATTTATTTACCTTATTTTCTGAGATAATATCACAGTAGGAGGTGTCCAACTCACAGGAGGCTTAAAAACAGTTTTGATTTTTTGATAAGGAAAAATCCTGTTATTGATTCTATTTTTTTTTTAACTTGGTGATAGAAATACAGGTCGTAATAGGTGTGTGTTGAAAATACTCTGAGATTAAACTGAACAAGACTAATTTAGTGAAAGGTAAATGCAGGAGACAGGGAAGCTGATGCAAGTAGTTGTCAGCCAGTCAGACTGAGAAAGAGATGCTTCTTATCCCTTGCAAACCTCAACTACCTGAGGTTAAGCATCTTCTACTTTTCAAGTTAGCATCTTCTGCTTTTCCACATCTTCCTGGTTGGGCTATAAGTAAGACTCAGTCATATGTCAGGAATTCCCATAAATATGAATAAGAAGGTACTGGGAAGTCACAGTTATTTTAACATTACCTCCAACAGCAAATGAGCCCAGAATATCCATTCTCAGGGGAAGCAGGACTGCCTTCTGAGCCACTCAGTTACCAGTGCCAGTGTGGACTCCTTCATTTGAAGCATCACAATTGCAGCAGTGATTATTAGTTTCATGGCACCATGACCAGAAATAATTAATTTCTCAGCAGTAACTAGGCCAGGCTGAAGGATTCTGTACAGCTACGTAGTGCCAGACCTCAGCTATCACAGAGCAGTTATCTAGTGGAGGGTAAGTGATGTTTACACACCTCCAGTGTGGCAATGTAGAGTCCTTTCCCTTTTCCACCGTCCAGCCTTTAAAAGAAACCGATGCACCTACTTATATCTGTATTTCCCACCTATCACTAACAAGGAAATGGATCTGGTGGGTTGTGCTGTCTCTGTTAAGGCAGTCTGGCTGTTGTCCACTTCCCTGCAGCTTATCCAGAAGCTCCTGAGCCAGTTCACAGTGACCATACTTGGTAGACCTCGGTCTGAAGGAAAGTTTGCTCCTGCAGAGACAGCGATGTTTGGCTGTAGATTACCTGCAGACATCTGAGAAAAGTCTGGCAACCAACCTTATTGTGGATTTTCATCAAAATTTCTTTTACAGAAGGCATAATTAGATACATAACAACGATGGCCCAGATGGCACAGTTTAGTTGGCTGGCCTGTATCTTATTTTAATTGCTTAAACATATCCACACCCTGTCTTTGTTATGAATTCACTCACAGCAAAGCATACAGATTTTAAATTTGCTGTCTGGTAATGATGGAGGGTGAACCCCATCTGCATCACAGCAGAAAGTAAAATATAATTTCCTTTGGGTAATAAGAGCTCAGGAGCCTTTTGGAAGGACACATGGGTAGGACGTGATCAGGACGCCGTGGCGTGGCGTGATTTATGCTCAAAGCAACACAGGAACGTGTCGTTCCAGAAGGAGATAACAGCTCCTCCATTCCCACTGTCACCGAGGAGGCACCGTGTCAGTGAAAACACATCCTTTGGTTTCCTAGCCCTTTCATTTGGGCAGCTGGGCTCACCAGCACTGCAAACCTGAAAGCAAACTCAATTACCTTGCATTTGCCTTTTGTAGCCTAAAAGTATGCAGGGCCACCTGGGGTTACTGGGGTGTGAACCTGAGCTGTGCCTGCGGTGTGGCACACCGATTCCTCATGGGGACCAAAGTGTAGCCATGGCTTCCCAGGGAGTACTTGCTGGTGTTCCTCACTGCAGGCGGCTCAGCTGCCCAACCGCAGAATGGTGTGGAACAGGGGCAGGCCACCTCTTCCTTTCTAAGGACTGCGTACATCTTTTAAATAAAAATAGACCTGGTGGGCTGCACCATCACCTCTCCCTCTCACTTTCTTCCCCCACCCTGTCATGTTCATCAGTAGTAGCGTGGACCATATGACGTGAACCTAGTGGTCCCCGTCCTGGAGGTGAAGGGATGGGATGTCCCCTCTGGCTGCTTCCCCTGCAGAGGACCTGGCTGCCTATGGGACGAAGCTCTTGTATTACAGCAACAAGAAGGGCAGATATTTTCCCTTGAGTGTTAACTCCAGTCTGACCTAGGGCTTTTAAGACAACCAAATACACACATATGCCCCTTACAAAGGCAGAGTTAAGAAACTGTCTTAATGCAGATGCAGATGCAAAGCGCCCAGCCACACACTCCTACTCATTTTGGTCGTCTTCCTGGGCATCTTTTTCACCATTACAATTTTTCTGCAAATAGCGGCAATTCCAATGTAACTTGGAGTACTGGTTTTGCTCAGAAGGTCTTTTAATTGCTCATCCACTCCTGTATTCTCTCCTTCGTAGTCTTCGTTCGTTCTTGTCTGTGCCTTTTGTACTGCTCTTGCTGAAGGCAATGCACACAGGCTGCTCTTTCCTGCCAGAGCTTGTTGTTGTCTTCAGTAGCTGGGCAGGCAAAGACAGCTCTGGTGTGAATCATTTTGCTCTTCCAATGTAGGAGTTGCCATGAAGAATGATTAATGGCAGAAAAAAAAAAAGAAAGCGAGAGTGAGAGGGAGTGTGTGTGTGCACAAATTAAGGTTGGGAAAGTGGGAGTGGTGTCAATGAGCAGGCAAGCTAAGAGAGTCTTCTGCTCGGCAAGGTTTCACCACGGGTAGCTAGTTCTTCGTGCTGTACCCATTTCATTGATTCGTTTACCAGGATTATAGCCTTGCAAAGTAAGTACAGATTTTTTTCTTCCTCTGCTACTTTAATTCATGCCTAACTAATAGTTAACAAGTCTCCATCGTGAAACATAATCGCGTAGAGGGGTTGGGATAAGGAAATTTGTACAAAAAGATGTCATGTGGAATTAAAGGAGCAAAAAAGCCTTCCCAAACTACAACATTTTGGTTTCATCCCCAAATTGCTGCATTTGCTAGGCTATATTTCTCCCCCCTAAAAAGTTTCATTGGAAGTGGTGAATAGGATCTGGCAGGTGAGACAGCAAGGGCATTAGGAATTATTAAAATGTGGTGGTTTATTGCAAATGGCTTTCCCCATATGAGAAAAAGCAGGTTGTGTATGATGCCATGAAAATGCTCCATATGTCAAAGTAGGAGTTAGACTGTTTTGTAAGTCTCTGTTACAGAGGAATATTCCTCTCATTTTCTGCAGAGGTGTGTATGCTCTGCTCTTCTTTGAATTATTAATCAAGTGAGTAATCCGCACTTGTTTAAAGTGAAGGGCAGGAACTTAGGTCCAGTAATTACCGATTTATTTTAAGTGTGACCTTTTAGTTTGAAGAATTCACTGGCTATTGAGGTACAACAAAGCATATTGCGGTGGCTCATTTCTCTCCTTCCTGGAGTGACTTTCCCTGCTATATTGCTGACTGTGCTTTTTCCTCAACCATACGAGACGCTCTGATCCCACATCAGTCTGATGTCTTGCGTTCCTCAAAGAAATGTCTGTTCAGAGGAAATTGTGTCCTTGTTGCGTAGCCAGGTAGTCTGCCAGGTGGATAGTTGTCATTTGGATAGAAGTAAGAAGAAAAGGCTCACAGAAGTCTTTTATTTTCTTTACATTTTGTGTTTGCCGAGTAAGAGCTGAAGTGGGGTCATGTTAAATGCTTGAGCTAGTTTCAAATATTAATGCCTGACTCGTGAAACATGCATGTGGGTTGTTTCATATAATTTATCCTCTCGGTGGAAGTTTGTTTGAACTGGAGAGACTACAGCGCTGGCACTCACAGCTCCTGAGCTGTAAAGTCAATACACCCCCCCCAGCACTGGATGGCCAGCATTGCCCATGCTTTATCTGCCACAGGTGTCTTCTCCTGGAAGGACCGCTTAACCAAGATAAGAATAAAATAAGTACTTGTTCTGCTTTATGGGATTATCCCTACCGTATAGCTAACTTGACTTGTCAGACATTTCCACACAGACATTGCTATTCTCCTGATTATATTTTTAGAAGATAAGCTATATTTAGCTTTTCTCTTAGTAAGCAGATAGTAAACAAAGCCTCTCTGTTGTTTTTTTGTTTTGTTTTGTTGTTGTTGTTGTTGTTGCATTCAAGAGTGACTAAGCAAAAATAGTGTCTTATGCCAATAAACAAGTTTTAGTCAGTTTTTTTATAACTGGTTCAGTAGCCTTTCAGCTCCCTTCTGTATCTGAAAGTGTTTCTATAACGCTGTGGCGGAGTCACAGTTTTAAGCAAAGCTGGGTGGATCACAAGCTACCTGTGCTTGGAAGATGCCCCAGTGCCGCGGGCCTCTCTGGAAATGCTGACGTACCGCTTTCCCGGGAAAGGAGGGACTCAGCAAGAATCCATACAGCAGGCCTTTTTAAAATTTCCTTTCCAATTTTTCGACTCCTCCCTGTTTGAGGGTTCCCTGTGATTACTGACTCAGGAGCTGCGTCTGATTTCTAAGACTGCTAATGGGCAACCAATGGGCTTTCCTCTCGCTGGGAGCCCCAGCCCTTCTCACCTGACGGGAACCGGCTTACTGGACTCACAAGGCTTGGGATGCTCAAGGCTTTAACGAGATTTAAGATTTTTGTAATATTTAATACAGTAAATTCTTTTCAAGAATACGAATGTCATGAGGTCCTAAATATCATACATCATTAATAAATGGAGCATAAAAACCTGACTGACCAGGTGCAGTTGAAAAAGATGGTGGAATAGAGATTATTCTTTGCTATCCAGCCCATCATTCAAGGTTAACGGCGAAACTGAGCTTTTTTCTTAACAAAATGCGCTGAATGGGCGTTATTTCAATAGTTGCACTAAAAGAAAGAGACTATAAGAATGGAGAGCTTTACCACTACCAGAAATATTTTCACTCAGCACAAAAGAAGCTGTGAGAGTATGAGCAGTTACTAGATGAACAGGAGGTAAATAAAAGGTTCACCACAAAATACCTCCCGTTTTCCTTACTGGAAAGGAACATCGAAACTTTGTAGAAAGTGATCCAGCGTGAACAGTATCAGAGTTACCAATGAGGTCAGAAAAGAAGAGTTTTTAAGCCCTGGTACAGCTTTGCACTGGCATGAGGAAGAAGAGCTTCAATTTTGCAAAATTTCCTGTTTTATTTTCTTACTCTGAATCTCTTGCAACCCAAGGAAGCGAAACACAGGTAGCACATACAAATCTTAAAATCACCCTAAGTTTGCCAATAAAACTGAAAATACTAACGTTAGAATGACAGCGTAGCATTTGCAGTGTTAAGCCAGAAAGGAACAAGAAGTGTTTTTAAGCAGTTATGATTGCATATTGATTTTTAGCCTGTAAGGAAGATCCAGAGGCCTAAATAGAGTAACATCAGGTCAGCCAGTACTAAAGAATGATATTCTACCCCACTAGCAAATAAGATTTTTTTCAGCTGAACTGCATGCCTCGTTCTGCATTGTGAGATTCTTCATATTATTGTCTTCTTGAGGGTGCTAGATTCGAATGACACCTTCTTGGTTCCCTGGGTAATTTTCCACCAGCTCCTCAGTAAGAAATACCTGGGCAGTTGGTACTTGCCCCAAATCTTCAAATTTTAGCTGGGGGCGGGGGGCAGAGAGAGAGAGAGGAGACAAAGTATACGTATACATTGTGCGTTCATGTGTGAATGGTTGAGTTAATGGGAAAGATAAGATAGGGAGCCTGTGCAAAGGAGTTTATTTAAGACATGCACAGGCACAAAGGTGCACGTCTGGGATGAGCAACTGCAGAGAGGCATTTTAAAGGATGATTTTACATTTGCTCCTTTGCTCCTCTTGTTCTAAGTTACTCCCTCATCAGCAGTCTCAATCCTTCAAATTTGTTTTAACTGTCTTTTGCCACTGTTCTGCCCAAAGCTCCCCTCCTTTAAGGTGTGTGCTGAGCCCATGGTATCTGGCAAGCTTGACTTTTCTGGTAATTAGATGCTTTCATGCATGAGAAATTGTGACTACGTAAATGAGGTAGATGGTTGCAGTGCTGGTCTGGTGCTTAGTTCTCCCTTTACACCCATGAGATCTCTGAGACGCGTTTCCTGAACCTCACTCTGACATCAGCTAGACGCCTGCTGACACTGTAAAATGGGATCTCACATGGATAATCTCTCTTTACCAAGCAGCTGCTGGGCACTGCCAGGCTACTGGAAGATGGACAAGTCCGGCCAGATCCATTCTGAATTCAGGGTTCTGGCAAAGCCTCTAGATGTTGCGAAGCATACTCCTCTATATTTTTATGTGGGGATAACTTTCTTCAGTGATATATATTTAATGTTTCCCCTCTTCAAGACAAATTCCTTTTTTCTTTCCAGTGGGAAGGGATTTGTTAGCAAACAGTTTGGTGCCAATAGCAACAGTCAGAACATTTTGCGAGAGTGCAGTGCTGGTTAGGTGTGCTTTTCAAACATGGATTGAAAAAGCCTTGGTTTTATGCCAGCATCTTTTTTTTTTTACTTAATTAGATTGTGCAATGCATTTCAGTAACCTTTTATACAGAATCTTTTAGCCTGAAACAAACCAGTTGCCAAATAAACCAGTTGCCTTACCAAATAGATCCAAGAACATGTATAAGTTAATTAAAATAAAAATAAAGACATTTATTTTGTAAACGGCCTTCTCTAATCAAACAGGCCTTATGAGTAAATCAAAGTGTTTTCTCTATTGTGTCGCAGGCAAATTATACACCCATTCTGTTACTCCCATAAAAATGTATAAATACCACAGATTATTTGGAAGTCGTTCACTGCTGTCAAGTACCACAACTGCTCCACAGCATCTCTGTACAGTAGTGTCAGATGTTCAGCTAAGTTTGGGCAGTATGACACATGCACTCGAATAGGAGATTCTTCTAATTCAAAATGCCTTTCCAAACCGGGATGAGAATGAATGGTCAAAAAAGGTACCTTGCTGGAGACAGTTCCCTGCCCATATGTTCTCTCTTCCCCTTTCCGTCTTCTCATAACTTTCTGCTCTCACCCAGTGAGATCTTTCCTTGGCTAGAATGCAAATGGTATGAACTAGGCAAATAAATGTTTGAGACTGCAGTATTAAGTAGTCAGTTATTGGAGAGAAATCCCTGTCCTTAAGGTGTTTCTCAAAAGATTAGCAAACTTGCTACCAATGTAAGAGATAACTGTTTTTCCTTTTCATAACAGGATAAAATAGGACCCCTAGATCTTCAATGTCAGAGCCTGAAATGCAAATGTAGATAGGTATGTGTCTGGATAAGAACACACCTTATAAAATCATCCCTCCACACCATATTTATTCCACTATTTTGCCATTTTTCCTGGAGTGAGCAATTGCTGGAGACACCTTTTAGGTTCTGTGTGAAATCTTATGCCTTTTGAAGTCTCTCCCAATATTCATCTTTTCTATTTCCTTTCTCTCTCTGTCAATAGCTTTGATGGAGCTGTTTGACGTTAATTTTAACAGATTGCCCTTTTTTTAGGGATACATGATATTGGGGGCAGAGTAGTGCCAAATTCACTATGCCAAAGGGGTCGTCTTCTGTGTGCTTGCTGGTCTAAAGCCAGACTTGTGCTATTGACTGAAATTCTGTGGTTCACCCTTGTTAGCTTGAATCTACACGAACGTGCTTACACCAAAGTGCAATTTCAGGTATGTGAAAGCAGTCTGGAAGATGGGAACACTCTCTGGCTTTCCCAGAGCATAGACTGCAACTGACCCTTGGGCACCACCCTTCCCATTCCTGACTGCACGGATCATCTAACAGCCCTGTGGCAATTGCAGTTATTAAGAACGGCTAGGAAAATATTTGCAGTTAAAACAGTGTAAGTGATGAGTGGGCACACAGCAGTATTTATTTAGAAGGCCTCCTTTAAGTTTCTAGTACAGTCTCAACCTACAGGACCAGACAGCTTTCTGGAGACTTCTAGCAAGGCTAGGGAGAATGGGGAATCATCCCTTAGAGGAAGGACATGTACCAAAGCTAAAGCTTTAATGAACAATTAGCCATGAAGCAAGAGACAGGAAAGATTATTAAAGGCCTGTCTGAGAGTCAGGAGAGCCCAGAGCATAGGCAAAGTACCTTGTAAGTTGGCACATTTTAAGAGTATCAATTAAAAACAGATTAAATTCATATGTGATCCAATTTGACTCAATATGCGTGGGTCACCTTGACCTACCCAGATTTCCTCAAGTGCTCCTGGTAATACTGGCTCCATGTAACACGTGGCATTGCCAGCTGTCACTTGAAGATGATGGCTATTACTGAACCACTCACATTTCCTTGGTTGGACATGGATGAGACCTTCCCTGCTCCTCAGGAGCTGCTGGTGTGCTCTGAAGCTGAGTGGGCTTGATCAGGTCCTCCCCTCCTCTCGCTGTAGGTTCAAGCTGCCCAGTTCCCATACTGGTGTCCAGCCTCCTTCAGTAAGGAAATCAGGGCTCTGACCCAGCCCCACCGCAGCAGGAGGTAGAATTATACTCTGTGAATCATCTCTCTTCTCCCTTTTCTGTTTCAGAATGACGATGGACGCTCTGCAACTAGCAAACACTGCCTTTGCAGTTGATATGTTCAAAAAACTATGTGAGAAGGACAAAACAGCCAATATTATTTTTGCCCCACTGTGTACTTCAACGTCTCTGGCTCTGGCATATAAAGCTACGAAAGGTGATACTGCAGACCAAATGAAACAGGTAAGCTGTCAGCATCCTGTTCTGTGGCTGCAAAATTATATGGCTGTTGGAGGTGGTTCTCTTACTTATTCTTGTTAATATTCTGCTGGGTGTCTGGTTCCCTTGTAAGCCAGGCTGCAAACCATCCATCCAAAATTCCTGAATGATTCCAGACTCCATGGCCCCGCACAGCAAAAGAGGTTGAAAATCCGGCATAAAGAAAAAGCTTTCTCAAGCGCGTACAAGGTGGAAGGGGACATGGCAGAGTCCTTAACAGTTGCGTTAAAGGCTTGTCTCCTTTTAGCGTAGTGTTGATTGTGGCTGCAAGTCATAATGAAGATCAGTGCATTTGCTGGGTAATTGTTTTTTCGTTATTCAAGAATACCTAAGCTTTATAGAAATGGAAATAATTTTGCCATTATCTGTCAGCAGCAAGTATGCTTAGCAGCCCTGTCACTGACATTTCCCCTTTCTCCTGCAATACGGCTAAGAGGAGGCTAATGCAGTAGAAGAGGGCACAACGTGAATGTTTCTCCTTACAAGCAGCTCATGTGTTCGAGGGGTTTCCAACACCACGATGCAGCATGGCAGTCATGATGCAATCAGTTTATCAAGCTCACTCTGTGATGCAGGGAGGCAGCCTTGCAGCCTCTTCTGCTGCCTCCCTGTGAGCAGAGATTTGCGTAGTTCCTTTTTATCCCAGCGAGGATGCCCACGGTTTCTGCAGTTACCTAGAGGTGAATAAAAAGCAAATTCAGTATGCATTTATATGCTGATTATCACCTTGCTCTGAGGGACCTTCTACATATTTGAATACATTTTCCCTCCTTTGGGAATTCCTCCCTGTACTTCCTCATTCATTGAAGGTACCCCCGAGCGCAGCCTCCTCTGCCCCCGCTCATGCCACAGATTACAATGAGTCCTGTGCTACTCACAGAGGTGCAAAGCAATATATCCACAAAGGTCTTCTTGGCTTTGCAGATTTTTCCAAACAGGATCGTTTTTAAAAAAATTTTAAAAATGAACTCTAGCTCTTTTTTTTAAATTAATTTAAATGACACCTTGCAGCTTCCTCACCATTTCAAAATTCAAGTGCCAGGTTTCTAATGGGACAGTTCAAAGCATTAACCTGTGCTTAATTTCATTTTCACTTGTGTCTGCAATTTGCTTTGAACCATCCCATAATAAGCTGATGTACACATCTATAAATGGAGTTCTGTTACACAAGCGCATTTATGTTTCATATTTCTCAAGTGGTATATAAAAAGTGCTGGCTACAGATACTAAGGAGAACTTGGTATGTTTTAAAATGTAATATCTCCTATTTTGCATGTCTGTTCTAGCTTCTGCCTGCCCCTGAGTTCATGCTTGGGTTTTAAATACTAGATACTAAAGGAGCCAGCTTGGCAGTCTTACTCTGGAATATCAGTTAACAAACTTGTGCTAAAAGCTGTCCCAGGTAGAGAAGTTGTAGTAGCATAGCTTTCTCCCCAAACATAGCTTCCAGGTGCAGAATTGTTTTCTGCAGTTAACATACTGAAAAATAAAAGCGTTGGAGGAAAAGGAAGTAGGTTGAGAAAGTTGTTTCTGAGGAAATGGCCGTGGAGTTTGGCTGTGAGGGATGTGCTGTTGCTGTGTCCTTGGGAGCTTATTTCCTTCTGCTCCCGCTGAGCAAGGAGAGGGGAGGACACTGAAGGGTGGTTAAGGCAGAGCAGCAAATTGTTGTGTCTGGGAAGATAACGGTGTGTTCAGGGAGAAAGAGCAGGAGTGAGGGACAAAGGGAAAAGAAGGTTGCTATTTGAATTTGAGAAAGATTGCCTGTAATGAAACAGCTACCGCTGAAGACCCTGTAATAAGCAGGCATAGAAGTTCAATTCGTATTTACAGGGTTATTTCAAACAAAACCAGCAGGAACCTCTCCCCTCTGGTGCCTAAAAGCAGTGAGTTTTAGGTCACCCCAAAACTTCCTAGAAACTGGACCTGTCATTCCCAGGAGCTGGGATGTGGCCATGTGTGGGTCAGCAGCCCTACCTCCAGCTCATACTTTGTCTACCAAAACAGACATAGTTATCTGATCAATTTTTGCTGAAATATCGTGTGATGTCATGTGTCAGTCACAGCAATCAGAAAACTTGATGATCTATTAAGCATTTTTAAAGGCGTAGCCCACTTCTGGAAAGGAAACTAACTGGGACCCTCATTTATCTGGCTTAAAAGCTCCAGGTTTTTGGACAGGAATGTAAGTTTGGTGAAAACATTATGACTCCATACTACAGAGTTTTAATCAACTAAGCCGCATCACCAGCACGAACAGGTCTATTGATTTCTTTGGACTGCTCACAGTAAAGGAGTGTGCGTGTTTGGTTAAAGTTCTGGTAGGATCAGGTTTTTAGATTTATGTGAGGATGTCAAAGAAATAAATGATTTCTGAGTAACAACAGCAAGAGGCTGTGTTGTTAGCTTAAATATGAAAAGCCACAGCTCTGGTCACAAACTAGCATTATTTTTTGCTAAGCTGTTAGGAATATTTAGATGTTTAGATAATAAATTAAAAAAAGATGCTCAGTGTTTCATTATGTTCTTTTAACAGGTACTCCATTTACAGGATGTCAAAGATGTTTCTTTCGGGTTTCAAACAGTAACTGCAGATGTTTCCAAGCTCAGCTCTTTCTTTGCACTGAAAATGGTCAAACGGCTCTTTGTAGACAAGTCTCTTAATCCTACCACAGTAAGTACTGCAGAAAAGCCCCGGTGCTATGAATTGCTTGGCCAGCATGTTGATGGGTTATGGTGTCAGACTTCAATGTTATTTAAAATAAATTCTCTCACTTTTGGCTGTTACTTGACTAGATTCAGATGATGAACAACATAATATTCTCTGCTGCCATGGAAGTCTATAGGAGGATGAGTGTGCTGCTTGACCCCAAGCTGTGCAACTATTACAACGTTTGTAATTCTATCATTAATATGCTTTAGGTCAGTAGGCTCAGTAGGTTTTGAATGCAGTATAACTTCTGTGCCACATCAAGGTCTTTGCATTGTAAGTATGAGTGAAAAGGAGTTTTAAAACAAGTTGGTGGTGCAAGTGTGTGTCCAGTTCACACACCCAAGTAATTACTGCATGAACTGTAGTTTCCTTAATCTGTCTGAGGAGGCAGAAGCCTGGCTATTGAAACAACGCAGGTGAGGAAGGTGGTGTTTGGCCTTATAACTTATGGACCTTACAAATAACTGAGAAAAATGTTGCGGTTTTTTTTTTCCCCAAAGTTGCCTTTGAATAGGGCCCCAAGCAAGGACAGCATCAGCCTAAAAGTGATGTTTCAGAAAACTCAACGTGCTTAAGTGATGTTGTAATCAGATTGCCTGCTGTTCAGCCTCTGCTACAGCAAAGGCCAATACCCATCCACAGCAATAAACGTCTCATCTGGCAAGGACAGACATGATGTGAGCAGCCCGTGGCCTTTATCTCAGTCCTCTCTCTTACCCAGGTCTGGACTGGGGGTTGGTTTATCCTTTCAAACTCTGGCAACCTGCTCACTCTTGCAATACCAAAGTTACTTTACCTGCTGATGTAACGCCCCCGGACTGAAGACACCCTTGGGAGCGACGTGCTGAATGCAGCTGTGCATCCTGGTTGTCACCCGCTGTTACTCGGTAGCGGTCCATCATAATAAACTCCCCAGCTGCCCCGTGGTGAAGCTCGGGATGCTGATGTTGCGGGCTGTGTAAAGAGCCATTGAATGGATGGCATTTAACCAAGGATGACTTTGGTAACTTGTGTCTTTCAGGACTTTGTCAACTCCACAAAGAGACCTTTTCCATCTGAACTGGAATTAGTGGAGTTCAAAGAAAAAACTGAGGAAACCCGACAGAAGATCAACAAATCTCTTTCAGAGCTAACTGATGGTGGGTACAGCTTAACCTTGGGGATGCTCGTTGCCTCTTTGAAGAAAGAGATCTTTGTCCTCGTGACACCTCTTTACTAATGCTTTTAGAAATAAATACATAGTGAAAGCAATGGGACTAGACCTATTATTTGGATTCATGAGGATTAGCAACGTCAGCCTGTTTTGAAATCACTAACTTTACTACTGCAGCATTTCTGAAGGTGGAAATATGAGACTGATCTTGCATTAGCCTTGGGGAAAGCTGCTGACAGCTTTGACTGCAGCAGGAGAGTTTGAGTGCGCGACAGCTCCTGGCTGTGAAGCTTCACAAACATCTGACATCAATACGTGGAACCCAGGCCGTGGTTTCCTTTAAAAGTTTTATTCTAATGGGAAGTATTTTCTGGACTCAGGCTGTTAATTAATAGTGCAGTCAGCTCAGCTGCTTTGCTGCTTTTGTCAGTAAGGGTGCCACAGGTGGATGTGCGGCTCTTATTTGGAGGTGCCTTCCTGTGGAAATGGGGCTGCGGACGCTTCTCCCGCAGTACTGCTGAGCCACCAACCGCTGGGCCGAGTCCCAGGAGATGCACATCCGTGAGCGTGAGGGTCCCCGGGCAGAGCCTGCCCTGCCTGTGGGGGGCAGAGGTCCAGCCCTGGCCCGTGCGAGCATGCAGCACCCATAACCGAGCCTATTTGCAGCCTGCGCACAGGTAGCGCTGGGGTCGGTTGCTGCCTGTTGCCCTCGTGTGGTACAGATTCGAAAACATGGGTGCGTGAGTCACCCCTGGTCCTTCCCAGGCTGGCACAGGTGCCCGTGGGGAAGCACCTTGTGCAATTCGTGTGTGAAGGCAGGACTTGCCTCCCCAGTGCTCTGAATTCAGTGTCTTTTATGGCAGTGCTTGAACAGGTCTAAAACATAGCGAGGGGGACATAACATTTTCATACTCTTTTTGAAGTCCGTAGCAGTATTTCGTTATGAACCGTAATCAGAGCAGTATTTTTTGTTATTGTGGTTAGTTTATTCTCATCTATCACTCTAGAAATGAGTAGCTGCTAATCTGGAACTTCCCTTCAAGTCGGGCTCTCCAAATGACAAACGATTTTTCGCTTACACCTGTTAAATTTCACTGAAAATTCAGTGCTTTCTTTAAGATACTAAACAAAAACTATAGACATGTTTTTGATTCTATGCTATATAAGCCAAGAAAAAAGTGTCATTTGGAAGATCTGTCTTGATCCCAAATCCCATTTCAAACATTAAACTGCAATTTTAAGTAAGTGCTTCTTTTTGGAGTTTCCCATTAGAATTAAAATCTCCTATTGGTGAGGTGCAGGACACATTTCAATTCAGTGAAGTGTTTCCATATTCAGTTGAAGCAATTGATAGATTGATAATGTATTGGTGAACTAACAACCAGCTTAAACCTGTTCACAGGCAAAATGGAGAATATTTTGAATGAGGATAGTGTAAGTGACCAGACTCAGATCCTCCTAGTTAATGCAGCTTATTTTGTCACAAACTGGATGAAGAAGTTCCCAGAGGCAGAGATCAAAGAATGTCCTTTTAAAGTCAACAAGGTATGTTCTGAAAAAAAAAGAGAGTACTGTTTCCACTCAATAAAATGCAAACTTTGAGCAAAGGAAATCCCAATAAGAGAAAATGGGAAATGTTTATTATTACTATGGCATTCTTAGACTCTTTATCTAAACGTATATGCTGTTGCGAGGGTCCCTAAACCAGATTGCTTGTCATGTTGTTTTAAACTTAGCCGGTGTTTTCACATCCATCTTTCAAAGGCTGAGTGTGAAAACAGACTGTCCTGTTAGTATATTTAGACAAAAGCAGCTGAGTACACAAGTGACGAGAAGCCGCCATTGCCTGCAACAAGGGGCTGCACATTCTCATGGGTAGCTGCTTCCAAGAGATTGTAGCCTGTACCAGAGGCTGCATCCCAAAACCAGCAGGGGTAAAGCACAAAACATTGCATGTCTCATGGTCGCAGAGCTAGTGAAACATCTGTACACGAGGTGTCCTTCGGTGCCTGGCCCTGTGCTTTCCTCCCCAGGGATGGCACCCCATCAATCTCCCTCTTTACAGACAGGCTCAGGACTGCAGCCCTCTGCGTATCGGCCCTGCTTAGCTACTAGGTCCAAGTGGGTGCAGCACCCATGGCTCTTGCCTTCAGGAATCTGTGGCCAGCGGTGAATATTGTGCAGCTTTAAACCAAGATACAAAGCTGGGCAACGTTTGTGAGATAAAGAGATTATACTCCAAATATATATGTGTGTGTATATATATATGTATGTGTATGAGAAATGTTGGAGTTTCAGGTTCACTGAAAATATTCATAAATTACCACATCAGCCACCAGTTTCAGCTAAAGAAGTTTTTAAAATTATACAATAAACAATAAAATTTTTAAGTGAAACATCTCAATTTTTTTTCCCTAAAGTAACATTTTTCTACTGAATTTGAATTTTAAAATGAGTTTCCAGGTGAACAGAACAGTTTGTAAATCTTCCCTATGAAATAAAGAGTTTTGTTTTGTTTCATTCATCAAAACCAAAGACATATGGCTTTAGGTAAGCCTGAAATTTCTTCTTATTCTGTTTCAGCTTCTGAACAAAAATATCAGTTATTCATATGAACAGCTTGACCTTCACTGTTGAGGTGTGCTCAGTGCTTTACACTTACTGGCATTACGATGCCCTGTAGACGGTATAGTTTGTAGCACTCAGTGAAACAGGCATGAAGGGCCACCGATATTAGGTAAATTTCTCTTTTAAGGCACATCCCCAATATGTTGCTATTGTATTAAGTAGACTTCTGTTCCACTTTTCTTTGGAAAGCTGCCTACTGTAGAGAGCCAACAGCTTTCACTATAAGAGTCTCTTAAAGCTCATTTCATTGCCTATGAAAGCCAACAAATTCCCTGATGGTAACTCAATGTACCACTTACATGCCAGCTTACAAACTTTTCTCTCTTGCTGTCTTAGTTGTGAATGAAAAGGAATGCTAGATTGTTTCCTCTATGCTTTGCAGACTGAAACTAAACCAGTGCAAATGATGAATCTGGAAGCTACTTTTTGCCTGGGCTATGTAAAAGAATTAAATGTTGCCATCCTCGAGCTTCCATGCCTTAACAAACATATAAGCATGCTCATTCTGCTGCCCAAAGAGATTGAAGATGAGACCACTGGCTTGGAACAGGTGAGAGAAAAAAAAAATTAGTATGATGCTTCCCTTGGAAACAGCCCGCTTGTAATGCCGCATGCTTATGGAAGGTTTTTGTTATTTAGACGCTATGTAGAAAGAAACAGAAAGTAAGTTTCCTCTGAATTTACCTTCTCATTCTGCTTCTCTGTTCCTGATGTCATATTTGTGACATCATAGTTTCCACTGTGGCCTAGTGTGAGGTTGTGAACAAGACTTTGTTTTGAATAGGGCCTGCACAGAAGGCAGCGTAAAGTGCAGAAGCGCCCATGATGTACTTTAGGAATCTGCATCTATTTGAAAATCTGGCCCAAAAAATTAATTTTCATTTAAAGATTTTTGTTCTTGCTATAGTAAAGTGCTTAAACTCATACTTACCGGGTACTCAGTAGTGCTGACTTTATTTACTCTGGTGTCCTCTTTTTTTTCAGTTGGCATATATCTGTGATTTTTTTTGCTAAGGTCTTACACTTCTCTAGGTTTTAATTTTGAGCAGAGGTGTCTGAAAAAGAGCCATTTTTATTACAATTGCACAAAAATTTGAAGAAGAATAGGTCATTTCCTAAAAACAACTATTTCTTATGTCATTTCTCTATGGAAATTATAGAACATATTTTCACCTCTCTTCAAAATTTAAGGATTAAGAGATGGATGATCACGCAAGTCTCCTTTGTAATTTGCTGCAACTGGCCATAAATTTTCAAGGCAGGAGGACTCTGCCCTTGCAGCTCTAAGGTACATTTATAGGTAGGAGTAAATTACAGAACACGCGTATCTTAAAATGCAAGTGAGGCCATTTCTAATACCAATTTGTTGCGGCCTCGATTCTGCCTCCTCACCCCACAGTTTTTAAAACATTGCTCGAACAGCTGCATGTTTGATTGAGATCAGGCTCTGGACTTGGAGTCGACTTCTGTCCCAAATACCAGCAATTTCATTACTGTGTAGGGTCAGGAATCAAGACTTTTGGATCTGCCAATTGGCCGGGTGTAGGCTGGGTAGGGGCTGTCTTTCTCAGGTTCCTTCATACAGTTGTTGAGGTGATTGCGTATCAAAAGCTTGTAAGGGGCTAATAGTCAGAGCATGTGCGTTCAGTGGCGTTGCTCAGGAGGCCTGTCCTATGGATTAAATCATACTTGCATCAATATGACTGAGAGTATGTTAACCCTGAATGCTACAGTTGTGAATTCAAAAGCAAAGGTAGCCTTTTGGACTTTGTTTTTTGGGGCTTGATAGGAATGGGAAGTTCAGGAATGGTCTTTTTTTCTCTCTCTTTCCTTGGACTGCTCATTAATTTCCTCCATTCCTTTCTGTCTTCAGCTGGAAAAGGCACTCACCCCCGAGACATTATTACAGTGGACCAATCCCAGCATGATGGCCAACACCAAAGTGAATGTATTTCTTCCAAAGTTTAGCGTGGAAGGTGATCATGACCTGAAGCCACTTCTAGAAAGCCTGGGCATGACAAATGTCTTCAATGAGAGCACATCAGATTTCTCTGAGATGTGTGAGAGCAAAGGTGTGGTTTTGTCGAAGATCATCCATAAAATCTCTTTGGAAGTAAATGAACAAGGTGGCGAGTCCCGAGAGGTACCAGGATATCGGATTCTGCAACACAAAGATGAATTTAAAGCTGACCATCCATTTATCTTTTTGTTTAGGCACAACAAAACTCGCAACGTGATTCTTTCAGGCCGATTCTGCTCCCCTTAAGCAGCGCGTATTCATTATGAAAAAGCACAATTACATTTATGGTGGTGCATGTTCCTGTAAAGCTTGGCATCCTGGCTATCACCTTTGAAAGGAAATCTAAGAGGTTCATATATCAGCTGGGTAATACAATGTACTCTACATATGCAGCAGAATTAATTTATCTCCTTATGTTTCATCCCCTTAAGCTGAAGGATTCCCGCTGTGAAGAACACATCGTATTTTACTGAGAAATATCCCAGCCTCAGCAACAAGTGTATTTTGTTCCTCTGTGACATTTTTTTCCCCAAAACGAAGTGAATTGAGAGCCTGTTTTAGATAGACCAGGAGTTGGAAAGGGCTCTGGGAGGAAGAGCTACATTACTGCTCCCTAGCCAAACCATTTTCCCTCATGACCCACGCTCTGTGGATTCCTACTGCCTAGAAGGGGGAAATGTGGACATGTGGTGTGATAGCCCTCCCCGTGTACCTGGCTACACTCTGGTGGTCCAGGGTGCCCTGCTGGACCCTGCCAATGCCCAGTGAAACAGCGCCCAAGTTCTGCAGCGTAGCTAGACAATTCAGGCTGGCACCAGAGTTTGCATCTGTGAAACAGCAGCTGCACTGAGACCTATGGATGCAAGAGGCAATAATCATGGTGACAAAATGTATACCCAGAAGACTCCTCAGCGTGAGCTACATCAGTTCACAGACTGGGGAGGTTGGACTCTGCTGCATGGGATTTTTTGACTCATTGCCCTTCAGACATGGAAGAGGGGACCAGTTCACTGCAGCTACGAGGAGCCCTGTTGTATATATCCTGAGAAAAAGAACGTTATGCAATTCTAGGATAGAAAACAGTTGGATTAATACTGGAAGTGCCATACTTTTCACACACAGATTATCTGCCATTTCGAGTTCTGGATGCAGCATTAAGGAGACTCCATACAATTATTTAATGCCTGAGGCAGGAGAAAGAAACAAGGACTTCAACTTGAGTGAGATTAACGTTGTAATTACCAATCTCCAAATTCCATATGAAATCATGGTAATCAGCTTTCATTTCTATCTAAAGACTGCCTGCTGCATATGTTCAGTACTGGTTTACCTAATTACTGTTCAGAATAAAGCACTATAAAACCCATGTCAAATGTCTGCAATACCTCCAGTGTCAGTCTGTGTGTTCACTCTTGTGTGTTCACTGACAGCGTCAGTGTTCACTCTTGACCACCAATAAATGATAGGAATGGAAATGAACAGATTCACTTAGGCCGCAAAGTCAAAATAAAAAACTAAATCAATGTCTGGATTGCCCTTCTGGACCACATGATGATAGTTCCCAGTAAGGACTATGTTACTACCTGGTCACAATATACAGAGAATTCAATTATGTATCCTCAAAAAATGGGAGCATTTTACTTGAAAATTCCTCTCGGTGCTTCAGGTCTGAAAGAAACTGGAAAGAGATTTCTAAATAGGAACATGAAACCCCTAATATGCATACCTCTCTTCTAACACCAGAGAACAGCACGGTGGTTATTGTGAATTTGGAGACAGGAGTTCTGTTTTGATTCTTGACCTTGCCAACCCACAAGAAGCCTTTAGTCACAATGATTCAGTGGTTTTACCAGTTTCCTTCCCTCTGTGGACCTTTAATGGGCTCTAACACATTTTAATACCAGAGGGTTAACTGGAGTCATTGGCCCATATCTTTAAAGGTACTGAGGGGAGTAACTTACACCAGAAACAATGGGAGGTGAGACCCTGCAGACCTCTGGGGGTCTTTGCTGATACGCATCAGGTGTCCTGATGCATGGATAGTAGTCAGAAGAAGAACACAAAATATAACAATTACTTTGCAGCCCATCCTGTCTGAGAAGGAACTGCCTGCAAAGATGTTTACCAGCTCAATAACTTCAGTGATAGCTTAATGTCTGGGAAATGTTTTATACACCCCATCATTATCTGATCTGTTTTGGAGGCTGGGGTCAGAGTTATCCAGAGCTGTTGTCACTGTGGTTTCTACTGGTTCTCCTGTAGGAGGTGGGTCAGGGCGTTGCATGTGGAGTTGACGACTGACTAAGCAGCTGTACAGGCAGTCCATACATAGGCAAGATGGACTAGTTGCCTATAGTCTGTACAGTTTGGTTGGTTTTGGGCACTGACTCTTGGTCACGTAGTTCCAGTTGTCCAGCAGGCCATATCACACTTATTGCTACATCTGTGCTGGTCTGCTAGGCTGAAGAAAACCTCTGGCAGATTGCCCATCCCATCTTTTTCTGCCTGGATGAGATTTCCTGAAGGAGGACAGCTCAGACATCACTCTCTCGGCTTTTTCGGATTATGAAAACATTCCAATCCAGGAGCCAGTCTTCATTCAATGGAGGTCATAAATTTGATCAGAGCGTTTAGTACATCCACACAAATTTACGTAAGCATGTCTTCTCAGAGAGTTCCTTGTGATAGCTTTGCCAGGAAGGGTTATCCCATGAAAGCAGAGAGAAACACTGCCTCAGGGTGGGGCCCATCTTTCTCCACCTCCTGACTAATAGCAAGGTATCCTAGCCTATGCAAGGCAAGCAGATGTTAGAGATACAAAGCCGTCTTAGTCTACAGAAGGCAAACCCATTTATTGGTCATTTAGAAACAAGGTAGCTTGCCCATGAAAAGCTCAGGTTCTTTTTTCACTTCTGCCTCTTCTCTCTACCAGTCCCACTATGAAACTTATCCATCTTGCAGCACGTGAAGGAGAAGTACCAGTAAGGCCCCTGCTGGTGCGAAAAACGCTGTATGATCTATTGTTCGTTTCCACTCATGCTGGCCTCTGGGCCTTGGGCAAGAAATTGCATGGGAGGACATGGGAAAACGTGTGTGGGAGCTTGTGTATAGGAACACTTACATGCTGAAAGGCGTTGGTTACGATGGAGAAAGTGAACATAGCTGAGGACTTGCTCAGATCGCCAAGCTGCTCCACCTCACCTTTCAACAGAGCATTACTATCCAGTGATGGGTGATGGCCCTGATGGAAAAAAGCAAGCTGTGGCTGGCTTTTGCAGGCAGTTGCAAACTGCAGTGTTACGTGTCTAGTCATCACATCACTTGCTCAGCTGCACAGTCATTGCCCACTCCCTGCTCCCAGCATTTTGTGGAAGAGAAGGGATACATCTTAATGTCTTGTGGTAACAAAAGGTGTTTGTGGGGAAGAGCAGTTTGGTTTTGAAACTTGAAAAATGCTACGTAGAGCCAATTGGCCCCATTGGAAAAGCAGTACTGTTTTGAACCTTGAATATACTATCCTGAGGGCCTAGAAAAGACAGAATTTGCACATACATTGACATTTCCTGAGGCAAAGCAGTTAAACTGATGTCAAGGAAGTTCTGAGCAAGTAAAATACATAGAGAGCAAGTAAAATAAATCAGTGGAGGAATGATGTTAATATGGGAGGGAGGGAGAAAGCACAGGGATTGGAAGAAGGAAAGTCTTGGAAGATACTCGAAAATACTTAGATTGCCACTGAAAAGAGGCTAGGACTCATAAAGGCGGAAGAAGAAAATATACATGGTAAGGCAATGTGCAGAAATAAATTAAAAAAAAAAAGATAAGAGACAGAAAGAACTGAGGAGAAAGACTACAGAACACTACAGAAACATGAAGAAAGGAAAAACATAAGTAAAGACGTGAATGGCAAATGGAAGCAAAAAAGCGAGGAAAAGAATAAGAATAACAAGAACGCTCATTTTATCATTGTATCTTGCATTGTTTACAAATCCCTCTTTTCGGATGGGCACTGAAACACTGAATCCCGGGCAGCTGGGCTGAGACCTTGGCAGAGGAGCAGGGAACAGCAAAGCTGGTGGGAGCTGTGCCTGAGGAAGAGGGTGGCCCAGCTCCAGCACTGGAAGGGAAGTGTGGGAAGGGCAAGATGGTGCTGGGAGACCTTCTTCCTCTTTCCTCCTTTTTTCCCTCACCATATCCGATCCCTCAAATATCCTATGAATCCAAAACCAGTTTTATGCTTTGTAGGAAGAATGAAGAGTTGAGAAAGGAAAGACAGAAAATTTTCAGGGTTGCAAAGCCACATACAACCTTAAAGGACTTAATTTTGACCCCTGAGTCCAGCTGCTATAACCCAGTGTTGCACCTGAGCTCAGTGGTGCTGATTAGGGGAGATCGAACACTGTGCTGGTGCAGCTCCATGCTTCCCATCTCTTGACTTCCATCTCACTTTATGCTGGAGACATAACCTATGTGATCAACGACTCCTGGCAGTCTTTTATTCTTAGCTCCAACAATTTAAAAAAATACCCCCTGGCTGGGGATTCCTGTTACAGTTCAAGGAAATACTACTTCTTCTTTCTAATTAAGCTCCTTCCAAACGCAGAAAGCTGACTCCTTACCTGAGAGAGAGAGATGGCTGTAGGCAACATAAAGCTCATGCATTTCCCATTCATTTGCTCTATCTCTGCAAGCAAGCTCAGCTCCAAACAAGGCTGCTCTGAATCTTGGCATGAACCCTGCACACCCCTGTGTCCAGGCCAGACCCCATCAAATTTGAAAGGCACTACGCACACCAGTACAGCCATGGATCTCCAGGGTTAATGCCCAGTTTTCCAGCTGAGGGTGACTTGTCATTGCAATCAGGAGATGTTGCCAGCAGATATTGCCTGCCAAACTTGCTGGGCAGCTTTGAGAGAAATACTATTAGCATATTGCTAGATACAGGTTTCTCAGTCTTCTGCAGCAAAATTCATGTTGATGGCATTTGCATTAAATTGCAACACGCTGCTATCATCAACAAATGGTTAGAGGCTGAACTTTCCCACAAGACAGTGGTAGATTTTTGTAATACACTATTCACAAGAACGTGCTCCAGAGCTCAGCTGTTGTGCTCTTCATTTAACCTCTTCGGGCAAGAAGGTAAACAATTCTTTTTTTTTAAAAATAACTTGTGATTTTTTTTTTTGGCAGATCCAAAGTAGTCTACAGGTTGGTAAAGTAAACATCATGTTTACAGATGGGAGAGAGGGGGAGATACCTTTACGGGCTGCAGGCAGCAAAACACACTGCTAAAATTCAGGTGGCTCAAAGCTCACACGAAGGGAGCTGGTCTTCAGTGGGACGTAGATGGGGAATTTAGGAACACGTCCAAAGCTATGAATCTAAAGATTCTTGCCTAAATTGCACAGACTTTTGAATCTGAAATTTCCCCAGGACCTCTCTGCCCATCCAGAAAGCTCTAGTTGCCACAGGACTGATCAGCTCAGGAGCTTACACCAGAAAGCAGATGCTTTTCTGCCTATGTCTCCGGAAGAGCTGAAGGGCAGGCTCTTTCAGAGCACCTCTACCCACTCTGGTAGAAATGGGCTTCACATGAAGTGATGGTGCTGATGACCTGGGCAAACTCACCCATGAAGTGGGAGATTCAGGTTAATTTCCCTTCTTTACTCAGGTTTCCATGGCACAAGAAAAAGCCTTGCAATGTTCATTAGACGAGAGAGAGGGCATGCAGTTCTTTGGCTGGCTGCTCAGGCGTTTCCCCTGTACCCTGATCCCCGCTGCCGGGGGATTGTTTATGTTCTTAAACAATGACTATATAAAATAGGAAGGGTGGAGCGGTATTCAGATTTTGTTTTGTTAGTGGGGATGCTAGTCTTCGCTATAACATGTTAGCTCTTGGGTTTGGCAACGATGTTTAGAAGCTTGCTGAGAAGCCTACGCAGCTGCACATAGGCGTAGCAAATAACTTGCCACTGTACAGCCCATAACAGGCCAATGTACATCCATGTCTGTTGATGCAGGAATAATTGGCCTAGAAAGAGGTAGAAAAGATACATCCTGGGGTATTGATGCAAAATAATAAAAGCAGTCAGAAAAAGCCCTTTTTGGCATAAAAGTAACAGCCTGAGAAGCTAAGTTTAGAAGTTTAGAAAATGAACTTGATAACATTTCCCTTGAAAAGTTATTTTGTACTGAAATGTATTGGGTTTTAATTTAAAGCATGTTACTTTGGAAAAGTTTTGTGTCACGTAGGGATGATTAGAATTTCTGTGTTGTAGGAAATTTCATTTTTCATATGTGCTGTTTGTCCCTTTTACTCCAAATCAGCACAGAAACACTTGGAAATGTCTTTTTGTATGAATGGTCGTGAAAAATAAGAAAGTCATTTCTACCAATCATAGATTTTTCATGTGAGGAGCCAGTATTATCTGGCATGTGCTCCTTTTCTAGGATAGACACATGTCATTTCTGCCAATTCTGTGTTCCTTTGTGTATGAAAAATGAATGTGCATTAAAGCACATTAATGGGAGGCAGATTGAATAAGTAAAACATGCAATGGGAATTATCATGTGGCATCAGGGAAAACAGGTTCTTTCTTGCTTTACCTTGTATTAAACATAGAATTACTTAAAAACAACGCTACAGCTCTCTCAGCCTCTCCACCTTATTTACTGCCTCCTCCTGTTGACTGTATAATATAATCTAATATGCTTATTAATTATGATAGCTTTGAGCTTTTTATTCTTTGAGAGCTTTTGTCTTGATTTCATCTACCCTTAGCCGAAAACAAACTGTAAAGAGAAAACAGATCATGAATAGTTATAGAAAAGGAGTGTTCTTCATTTAACACAGCCATGGAAGAAGTCTGTCATCTTTAGAAGGTCTCTGGTATACAGTGGTTTCTTTTGAAGGAAGCTCTTTTCCTGGGTAGTTTCCTGCTCACATATAACAGCGCCAGCGATTTCCATCTGTCGGACTGTGTTAAAAGGTGCTGAACCATCATGCAAAACATCTCCCTTCATCAGCTGTAAAGCCCCAACCCTGCTTGCTGTCTCGGCACTATTGCTATTGTTCAGTGCAGACGCTTTGGCTAGTGCAGAACAGCAGCTATGATCTTCCTGGAACACTTCTTTTGATCTTATATCTTCTCTCCTTACCACTCCAAGATCTTTTAAAAGTAACGTTACCATTTGTTGTCCGCCATGTAGGTGTGCTCCAAACTCCACTGTCCTCGCGGTAACTCCAAAACTCTCACTGATTGAATGATTACACAGATTACACACACGGCTTTATGGTGTGGAATCATTCATACGCTTGTGCCTGCCCCAATTTAGATTAAGAAAGTTCACTAAATCCTTTCATTCTGCAGTAAGAAAGTTCCTCCACCAGCCCACACCTCCCCTCCCTGGCTTTGGGTTTCCAGGGCAGCTCTCTAAGTAGTTTGCACTCACAAAACCACGGAGTTGGCCGTAGTGTTTGCACCTGGACCTCACCCTGAGGACAGCCTGCTGCTTTTTCTAAAGGAGTGGCCACCTCGGTACGCCAGGCACTCACTTTTAAAACCTGTTCCCAGCTCCTGGGTTCTCCCTCCACGCTTGGCAGGTTCTCCCTGCGGGGTGGGGTGGAGGTGCCTCCTTCCTTCTGATGATGTTTATTAACTCTTTTTTTCTCCTTGACTCGTTCTGAGGTTTGGGCACACCTACAATACGCCTCATGACCTACATTCACCGTGAACGATTTCACAGCTCCATTTCAGATCTTTCAAGAGGTGTGGAAGTGAAGCAATACAAACTTCAGCACTAAAGAAGCGCTGAGTTTTGTTTTCACAAGGTTCTGGATAGTCAGTAATGAAGGTGGAAGAAAAGAGAAATGATTATTTAGTGCGATGTCTTTTTCTTGTGGTAAGATGACTGTGTTATTAAAAGGAAAATGAAAGACAGAGACATACAAAGACACAAACAGCAGAGCTAGAACAGCTGTTTTCAAAATTAATGAGATATAACTCATCTTCAATTTGTTTGTTCACAGAACAAACAAATATTTGGGTATTTCTCCTCTGTTTTGCCCGCTTGTATTAGGTCTTTATGTGAAGTACTTCTGGACTTCAGGATAAAACAAACGTCTCAGAATGAAACGTATATGAACTTTTTCTTTCAGCAACACAGGTTCTTTCCACAGAGCATCAGTCAGAAACATGATGAAGCATTGATTATTGCTGTGCTTTTCAAGCTAGTCAAAAGGCAAGAAATGTCTGCATTTGCCACGTGTGGCACCTTCATATATTCAGCAACTTGACTTTTCAGCTCTTCCAAGCCACTGCAGCGATCTGTCTTAGGCTTAAGTCTGTTTTCCTGTGGGCTGAGTTCATTCCCGTTGTCTGGCACGTGCTGCGGGCTAAGATGGTTTGCACAGATGAACGCTGCATCTCAGCTGAGCCACATCAACTCTCTATGTCCTGGTAACTTCTGGCGCCTGAGCCCCAGCTTCTCATGCAAAGTTTGTGTCTGGCTCATGGCTGAGCAAGAGGCAGCATGCGCTCTGCATCCTTGAGGACAACGCAAGATATTTTGAGTAGTTCTTGGAGTAAAGAAAGCTCTGTGAAGGGCCGGCTCTGGGGCGGGGGGGCTGTGGCTGTGGTAGAAGAGCTGGGGCCTCAGTGGGTGAATGGCGTGGCAGGGGAGCATTGGCTGGGAGGGGATGGGGGTCCCTAACACCAGCCAGCTGCTTCCCAAGAAGGCTCTAGTCCCCTCTCAAAGTGGTTGCTGGACACCGACAGCTCAGGACAGGCCGTATAAGGGCTCTGCTAATGAAAAATCCTGAAATTCAGCTTTGCAGCAGCCTTTTCGCACCCTTAGCCTTCTGGTGACGCAGGCTGGAGCTCCTCACATGACTTGGCCTTGCGGGCTGCAGCAGCCGGGGGGCACAGGGCTGGGGAGGAGGACCTGCTGTGCCATGGCTTTCTGTGGGCAGTGGGAATAACCGCCCGGCTGTGCACTCACCCATCTTTTCAACGGAGAGGAGCTCTGGCAGCTTGCTAGGGACCCGACCCACGCTTGTCCCAATGCAGGCTGAAAGCTAGAGCCAGCCAGATCTGTGGTGTGGGAGACGTGAGGGCCTTCTCTCCATACTACGACTGTGTATTTTCCCCTAAATAAAGTACCTTTCTGGAACACAGGCCACAGCTACTCATCTCTATGTCTGCAAGCAGGCAGGAGTGTATGCTTTGCTTTTCACACATTTTTCTGGTGTGCTGTCCAAAATATCATTTGTTTGACACTGAAAGTGATGTGGGGTTTTTTGTGTATAATGATTCCAGAAAAGCTCATGTGATCCCATTGGTATCCACACAACAGCTTTACAATTCTTCTCCTAAGGGGCAGGGAAGGACTTTCTAAGCCCCCTTTTTCAGATGGCCTCCTGCTTGCAAGGACCAAGCTGGAATTTGGTCCCAACTTGTTCTTAGCAGAGTGGATTTAATGTAAATGACCCACGGGAAAGGTATCATTCTGTTAGGTTGCTAGTACAAAAGAAAAGAGTGACGCCGATCTTGTCATATCATTGAGCAGGAACTTACAGACTTCTTTTCAGGGCTGTTGAGCTATTGCTTTGTTTGGAAATTTTAGTTGTGTGTCCTGCCTGAATCTGTGCCTCCTGGAAAACTCATGAGGAGGGGAAAAGTGTATTTCAAACTGTTCATGTTTCCATATGTAGTTCAGTCTCCATAGCTGTTAATGACCCTTTTTCATATATGAAAACATTTAATTGATGGTGATTTTATTTTTATAAACCTGTTGTTTAAAACCCTCATGCCACAGCTCTGGTTACCAGACATGGTTATATGAGGGCGTAGTTTCTGTCACCAAGTTTCTGTCGCTAATCAATGCAGAGGATGCAAACTAACAATGTTGTTACGAGAGGAAAGAGTTGATGTAACTGTATACATCAAACCAGTTTGGAGAAGGAAATGTTAATCCACAGTTGACTGATTTCAATACCATGATCTGAAATAACGTACACCACGGGATAAGACAGAAAAATGGTCCTGTCTGAGGAATTCACATACATTGTGAGCGTGGGTCCCCTTTCCAGACCTGCTGTGTCCTTGCTCCTGCTGTGTAGCATGGACTGACAGATGTGTGCAAGGTTGACTGTTTCAAGCTCTCAGAACTTAGCAAACTTCTATTATTTAGCAACCAGCTATGGGACAATCTCAGGGCAGGCAGATGCTTCACAGTGTGATCTAGCTAGGCAACAAGCTGCATTAAATTTCTTCTTTCTTTTGTTCTCCCAGTCAGCAGCTGCTTCATGATGGGCTCCATTTCTAGACCAATTACTGAGTTTTGCCTTGATCTCTACAATAAGCTCAACAGAAATGCAGAGGACACAAACATCGTCTTCTCTCCAATGAGCATCTGTGTTGCCCTGGCCCTGGTCCATCTAGGTGCAAAAAACAACACTGCTGCTCAGATAGAGAAAGTAAGTATTAACAAAACATGCTGAGATGCTTCCACATTGCTCGTTGTTCCCTTAATGAAAATGTTGGGCATCCTAGCACGTGTGTGAGAGTCTCATAGGAAATAAACATGAATACAAGCACAGGTGCTGCCTTCAGTCGTGCTTGGTGGGCTATGATCCTTGCCATCTGCTTGTGTGAGTCGCACCATGGCTCCATGCAGACTCAGGAGCATGGAGCAAGAGGTGAATGAGAGGAGGCGATACAGCGGGGCACTCTGGCTTTCCCCCAGCCTGCTGCCAGAATATCAGACTTTGTTTCAAAATTATGGGCAGGCGCTTCCTCTCGCAGTTCCTATGAGAATCCTGAAAGCGTGAGTCTGGGTGGGTAGTGGGGAGAGTTGCAGAAACCTGAAGTGATTGCACCTGCGTAGCTGGAAGCATTAGCTCGCTTATCACTTATGACATTCAGAAGTCAATATGTCTCACCTGCAGAGCTCACAGGGACCCAGGTGGGCAGGGAGGGAGTGAAGAAGGCCACCTCTCTGATCGCTGTGGCTTTACTCCCCACAGTGCAAGTTCTGCTTTCTACAATATTTCTTCTCTTGTTTGTGCCCATGCGCGGTGAAAGACCAGTAATCCTAAGGCAGAGGTTCTTGTCAGTAGCTCGCTCTGTACTCGTAGAGCTTCATCCATCATACCCTAACACTGTCATGTGCACAGTCTGACTGCTGGGTCACCGGCAGCCAAGGTAGACATGCCCTCCTCACAAGGTTCCCAGGGTGTGGTGGGTTGACCTTGGCTGGTGGCTGCCAGGTGCCGACCCAGCCGCTCTCTCACTCCACCTCTTCAACAAGGACAGGGAGAGAAAATAAGATGAAAAAGCTTGTGGGTCGAGATAAGGACAGGGACATCACTCACCAATTACTGTCAGCTCTGTTCGACATGGGGGCAGCCCCCGATCTCTTCGCACAGAAGCCACCCCTGCAGCCCTCTGGCTACCATAACCTTGCCACATAGACCCAATACACAGACTCTTGCTTATTTAAGAAAAGCAATGGGGATCCAGTGTCCTCAATAAAAAAGATTAAGTCTATGTATGATGCAACATTATTATAATGGAGAAGCTACTGGAAATTTTTCAGCGAGATATTTGCACATTAGAAACAAGGACTGGTTTCCATTAAGAGCGCTGTGGTTTTGATATATTTCCTAAGCTGATGCAAAGATTAAGAATGGTTATAAAAAGCCAGTTTTGATGTTTTCAAAGAAAACTATTTTTATCTCTTTGCCTGAGGCAAATTTCTGTTTTCAAATTTAAGGTAACTGTAGCAATAAAAATACAAATCAAATGTAAACATTTCGAGGTAGTGGAGAGTAACATTTTGTTAGGAATTAAATGCAAGTTCTTCTTGGTTTGCTAATATAGAAATGTGAATTTGAACATGAATATATGAACAATTTCAAGCCTGTCATTTCAGCTTGACTGAAGCTGAGAAAATATCTTCCATAAATCTACACCATTTATCCAGGACAGCATTGCAAATCTTTTAAACAAGGAAAATGCTTTTATCCCAGTTTCAGTTGCCATAATTTGGCATCTTCAACTGCAGGTGCTCCACGTCAGGAAAGCTGCAGGAAGAATGAGCCTTGGATCTGACCTTGAGAGTGCAGTCCCCGAAATGGAGCCAGAACAAAGCCGGGAAAGACAATCATCCCTCTCACAGGTATGTCCTGGGGTGGGGAGCACAGGAGGCTTTTCTTCACTGCACGGTAGTTTACTAGTTATAAAGCACTAGAGTTTACCACTGGAGGGAGTCAAGATCACATGCACAAAGTCTGCCTAATCCACTAGGAAATGCCTCATAAAAGGTGTTATTAAGGGCCAAGTCTTCCACGAAGTCAATACCAAAGCCTTCAGTGATCTCATCTGAAGGAGGATCAGGCTGGATTTAAAAATCAGTACAACAGGAATTAGACCTATAGTGTAATCTAATTAGGATGCAAATTAACAACCAAAGCTATATGGAGGAATCGTTATAATTGTTGTGTTTGTAATATTCCTAGTGTAACAAGGATGGGGACCTTAACCATAAAGCGTTCCAGGCACTGCTTTTACAAATACAAAACCTTGGTGAAAGCTATGTTTTAACCCTGGCCAACAATCTCTTTATACAACAAGGATTTGAACTCCAGCAGGTAAGTTGCCTGTGTCTGACTTAAAGCTTCCCTGTAACTGTGAGCCTCGCTGTTGCCCCCCTCGTGTGTATTTTGGAGCACTTGATGTGCTTCTTGGAGTCGTATCTCCCTGGGGCTGGTGGAAAAGAGACAAGTGTGTCAGCTTTTAATTCTTTCATTTAAAAAAACCCCACCCTGTGAATATCAATGGCTATAGAGCAAAAATAAAGCAGGAGTCTGTCTGCTTTTGGCATATGTCTACACTCAGCCAGAGGTGTGACTACAGCCAAAACCGGCCTATTCAAGCTGTCTGCAAGGTACTTCTGGGCTTGCAAGTGGCACGACTGGGGCAGCAGTAAGCTTGGAGAGGGCTTATCACCTGAGATGTTATATAGTTTCATGCGTAGAGCTGCTGGGCTGAACTTACTCCTTTCTTACTGAATGACAGAGTGGTCTCTAGATTACCTAGTATGGATATCTTGCTAGTCACATCTTTGCTTTGCTGTCAATTATTTCTGTTGAATGATTTGGATACTTAAGCATTAAACAACACATCTTGCATCTTCTCTAATTTTTTATTTTTATCTGGACCTCAGGTAGGCAGTTCTCCATGGGAAGACTCTTTCTTGTGGCTTTCTTTTTAGGTATTTACTTTTTTGCCTATGCAATAGAATAATTCTCTCTTCTTCAAAGATTCTCTGAATAGACTGCAGCTAGTTGATGTTTCCAAAATGAAATTTTGCCTTATGGAGTCAACAGATCCCTCACCATTTCTAAAATAGTTCTGAACCATTGATTTATTTCAAAAGGGAACAAGTGCTTAACAGATTTGACCAATTCATAATCTTTATTTTGCTTTACAGCAATTTCTAATGTGCACTAAGGAACTGTATGGAGCAATGCTGCAAACAGTGGACTTTCACGGTGCTCTTGAAGCCGCCAGAATAAAAATTAACACTTGGGTTGAAAGTGAGACACAAGGTAAAGCAAAGCAAAACCATAGCCATACTATCACTGCCTTCTTCCACTGCTTCAAAAAAAGAAATTCCAGGGTATGAAAAGCAAAGGCCTGTTCATGTTTCTGGGTGTTCAATCTTATGCTGTTTAAAGACAGTTTGTCTTCCCATCCACTCTTGAAATACTGGAGTAAGTTATCAGCTAAATTATTTCTGAATTAAAGGTGTGTTTGCTGTAAAATACTTTTGTATTCCCACCCTTATGCCTGGCATGATAATTGCAATAATACCTATAAGGCTTGACCAGACAAATTGCTTCCGCGAACAGCCACAGGGACATGACAGCAGGGGATGGAAGCTGTGAGCTTCATGGTGAGACTGGGAACAACCTGGGGGAGGAGGGGGGACGACCGAGGACCTGGTTATATGTAGAGTGATGCCCACAAAGATGAGAGATGTGACCGCCAGCAAGACTCACTATCACAAGTGACAATCAACCAGCTCTTGTCCTTAACAGGCTAGTAGGGGCCATTGGCTCTTGCCGATTAGACTAAACATGGTATATGCCATTTTCCTGTAGTTTTGCCAGAGCTGCAGTAGCAGCGGGATGAGAATTTTCTGAATCTTCTGGCTGAACATAAACCAGAACTTGCTGGGGGACAGGCAAATAGATTTGAAGGTTTCTGTAATTTCTCAGTTGCCCATCTCCTGACCAAACCTGTCCTTGTACTGGCAGAGTGGCCTGTGACTGGTGTGGGAAAGAGCTGTTAACCCCAGTTGGTTCCCAGTAAGAGGGCTTCAGGAGCCATCTTGCATGGGGTTAGGAGCCATCGTTGCTCTGGGTGCTCATGTGAAACCTGTGGACCTGCTAACTCCTACTTCAGTCTCTGAGTAGAAGGTCAAAAGCTCCACAGCTGGTTTACTGCTGTGCTTGGTGCAAAGGGAAAGATGCCCTCATGTAAACCAAAATATGTGATTAATGGTGCTGCCTCCTTCCCCGTGGTTAATGTCACCTGGTACATATGTATGGCCACTGACACTGACAGTTGGCTAATTTGGTGACCCCAATCCCTCCTGTCCTCCCTGGCTGGTAACAGTGCAGAGGAATCTACCATTTTTTTGCCTATATTGTCCCCGTCCTTTGAATAAATCAGGAACTGGATTTCTAAGTTTCTCCAAAACTAAGTTCACAGACAAGTAATTGAATCTCAGTCCAGAGTCTTAACGATAACTAGCAAATACTTGGGTATTCCAAAATTTCCTTTAGGTAAAATCAAGGAACTCTTTCCTCCTGGTGTGATCGACGCACATGCATTGCTGGTGCTGGTGAATGTAATCTACTTCAAAGCATCCTGGGAACACAAGTTTGAGGAACACAAAACAGTACAGAGAGATTTTAAAGTGAATCAGGTACATCTGCATTCTGTAAATCTTAATATTATTTACCCTAGATACTGTGAACAATGAAGCGAGCATAACATAGAAGCACAATGTCCAGGGCACAGCTGCCCTGTGAGCAAGGTGTGGGTGTGCTGGGAACTTAACCTGCCTCTCCTGTTGGGAAGAGGTAGCAGGAGGGTCTTCCACAGAAAAGCATAATCTTTACTAAAAATGTGTGTTAGACTCAGAAGTTGCAACAACTCAGAGTTTTGCTTTGGTGACTGGCAAAACACAACTGTGAGCCTTGTTTAGCACTTTTGAACATAGTAGTCATTACAAATAGTTGTCATGGATGGAAGCGAACCTGAACATTCCATTTCATGCAGGCTCCAGGGGGTCATCCTGGCGTTTATATGTTCAATACATTTTAACATTAGCTATGTATTCGAGAGATTAAAACAAACAGACCAAACAAACTAGACCAGATAGTAACAAACTACAGATATACAGTTGCAATTTGAAAAAGGAAAAATTCTTATAGGGTATTTTGGTTTATTTGTAGTATTTACAACATTTGAAGGTTTATTTTAAATGTATTTTAATTTTTAGCCCTTTTTTCCTTCCATAGGGTTATCACCAAAGCCTTCATTGTTCAATTTAATGTATTGTCAATATGGTTGCAAAGTTAGTTCTTTGACAAGCACATTCCTCCAAGTATTGTGTGCGCCATTTAAGCCTAACAGATGTTATCAGAAAAGACTTCCATTTAATTCAGTTTTGTCTTTTTTCCATATCTTGTGCCAATATTCTATTAGTTCTCATCCATGACAAAAGGAAAAAACACAACAGATTTAGGTCTGATCTTAACTTGCAGAGCTTTGTATGGGAAAAAGTCTCTTTTTAGTGTTCCTCATAGATCAAAGAAAAAGGTCAGAAAAACATATATTTCTAGTTATCATGTTATCATCTAGTTAAGACACCAGTAAGAAACTGTCGTATTGAGTACTTATATTTGTGACTTTAAATATATCTTTGAATATGGATATTGACAATGGTCTATAGCTGAGAGCATTTGGTGCGCTGCTGCAGTAGCAGAAACTATGAGATAGGGAGAAGCTGTATAGATTTTTCTTCATATGCTAATCAATACTAGCAGGATTTTTTTCTGAAAATGTCATCTACCAAAATTCTTCTTTCACTGTTTTAGAAGTTAGCTAAGAAGTTAGCTAACTGTAAAAGGAAACTTGAGTCTTTACACAGCTTTCAAACAACCCCGTCACAAAAAAGGCAAGATAACAAGACCTAGAAGAGCATGCCTGAGAAAGGCCATGATTTTGCTCTTAACCTATTTATTGCTTCCTGTCTAAACAATCAGTCTGATAAGTAACAGCCTGATTCTTGCAGTGCTATTTCTTCTTTATTCCAGTCCAAGTTAGGACTTGCAAATCCAACCAGCATTAGCCTGTTTGGAAGTGTAACACTATTAAGCAACTTCACCATCTGATCAGTTGCAGGGAAATTGTTTTTTTTTCAGAGAATTATCCCCTTCATTTATGCACGGCAAAGCCGATGTTTTGTGTGTCACTGTAGATGCAACAAAATAAAGAAAAATGTTTAGCCTAGCAACAATTACTGCTGAAACCCTGACTACTGACATTACACCTATAATAAGTTTAAATGTTAAGAGCTGTATTGCTTAAGTGACTGTATAATTTTCTTTTAAATAGAATGAGAAAAAACCTGTGCAGATGATGTATCAGAAGGGCATGTTTAAATTAGGCTATATTGAGGAGATGGGTGCTCAGGTCCTTGAACTCCCTTATGCTCAGAAGTCACTGAGCATGATCATCCTGCTGCCAGGTGACATGGCTGATGGATCTACCAGTGGATTGGAGCAGGTAAGGCAGTATCTATCATGGACTATGGCTGAAAGGTGGTTGTCTGAATTAAGGCTGGGTAAAGATCTAAACTTTTCAAAGCTGCCTACGTATTCTAAGCTCTTTTTTCCCCATCTTCTAGATTGAAAGCACAATGACCTATGAAAATTTAATGCTGTGGGCCTCTTCAGAGCACATGTTTGAGACAAGAGTGGAGGTATACCTCCCCCGATTCAAGCTTGAAGGCACCTTTAACCTCAATGAGGTATTACAAGAGATGGGGATGACTGACATCTTCACTAAATCAAAAGCTGATCTTTCTGCAATGTCGTTTGCAAAAACGCTGGTACTGTCAAATGTTGTCCATAAGACGTACGTGGAAGTCAATGAGGAAGGCACCGTAGCAGCAGCTGGTACAGGAGCTGTCATTGTGAGGAGGTCTCTCACAGAGGTGTTTATGGCTGACCACCCTTTCTTATTCTTTATTAGACACAATCCTACCAATACCATTATTTTCTTTGGCAAACTCTGCTCGCCTTAAAATCAGGGCCATTTTCTAACGTTGTGAGAAACAGCTGGATGAAAATCAGAAGTAGTATTTTTTTCCCAATGCATTCTTAATCCTTTGACAGCTAGTTTGCATTTCAAAGTAATCACTGCAAGCAGTTTAGCTTAGAACCCATCAATTGGATGCTCTGCTGCTGGGCTTCTTGAATTGCAAATACTGATCTGAATCCAAAATAGGAGTAAATTTTGCCTGAACTTCACTGAATACGAATAACATTTTGTTTCCTCGATGCCCACGTATGCTCCTGTATTCCTTACAGTTCCCCAGCCATGTAGTGTAGTACAGCACCTTCCTGGGCTTGCGAAGGTGGAATTGGTATGCTGCTGTCTGATGAGAGTTGTATGCAACAATTTTCAGTTAACTGCCAGTAAAAACAGAGCAACCCCTGCTCTGTATTTTTTGATTCCTGGCCAGCTGTGTCCTGGTCAGCAGAGAGGTGATTTAGAGACACTTTTTCCTTACCTGTGTTCTGTAGCTGTGGCAAATCCTTTGGACAGTGGGGACCTGGCCATGATAATTCCCTTTCCTGTAGCAACTGCCAAGTAGGAGATACTTATTTACAGCAAATACACTTATTTACTGATAACTGTACCGCTTTCTCCCCAGTGATATGTACTGGATCTGCCTTTCTGCTATTCTGCATTATATAAAAAGCTTATGCTAAAAGCAGCTTTGGCTTCATTTATTTATTTAGATGTATGCCTACATCTAAAGTGTCATCTTACCAATTGGAAGAATGATGTGATATGTACTCCCTTCATGACCCCTGGATCTTCTTGTGTGAGTTTTTAGTAGTAGCATTGGTTTTTATGACAATGACAGTAGGAATATTCAGTCAGGGAAAAGGACAGGATTCTGCCCTCATGGACACCTCTAGAAAGGGAGTTGATTACAACAGTAATTATGTATACAGGAGGGCAGGATTTGGGCCCTCTTTTTACTGGACTTTTTCTGCATTCATTTTTGAAATAAAAGCTCACAGAACGGTCGAGGTCAGAAGGGATGTCTGGAGGTCATTTAGTCCACCTCCCCTGCTCGAGCAGGGCCACCTACAGCCAGTTGCCCAGGACCATGTCCAGATGGCTTTTGGGTATCTCCAAGGATGGAGACTCCACCACCTCTCTGGACAACCTCCCTTAAGGCCCCCCTAAATTCTCAAATGACTCCAAAGAGAATTTTGTATGCACGGTGTCTGCAGGAACAGGATATGAAAACACACATTTCATTTATTATTTACATAATAAAGAAGGCTGCCTTTTATATGAGGATAAATCAAGCGATTTCGGTCTCAAGGAATAAGAAAAAAATGGTCTAAAGCACCCCATTGAAGTTACTGATATGGAAAACTGTAGCCATGAACTTCGAAGAAATGTGTTTTCTTCCTCGCATGATGCTGTCTGGTGAATTTTAACGATCTGAGGTGCAGATCTGAAAGACAGGGCTCTCTCCATGCTCTGAGAAATGAAGAAAGTTTTGCAAAGGGCAGTGTAAATCACGGAAATCACAGTCAAACATAACCTGGGAAGGTTTTAGTCTGTGGGAGAAAAATAAAACTTGCTGCTGACTGATAGGGAGACATTACTGCTAATTTGCTGGTTTAACATAAGTAACATCTTCCTCAGATGCACGTTTGCAACGTGCTTTATGACCCATGAAAAGGGGTCATTAGCTGTTCACCATATAATCGGGTGTAAAGCACCCTCATGTTCTGCATTCATGATTACCATAGCTTATGCCCCGTAAGTTACCTGGGGCCCTTTAGACAAGATAGTCTAGGAAATAAGAGTGAATGATAACTGAGCAAGAACAGACAGGAGCAGGACAATAAAAGAGTCAAATAGACAAACTATTCTTGACTGTCTAATCTGGAGGTGCAGTACAGCAGCAGCAGTAGTTCTCCAGGCTGTGTCCATGTTTCCCTTCTGGAGGCTGGCAGCCCAGTTTGCCTATTAGATGATGTTTTTGTTACCTAAAGCTGTCATCATACAGTGTTTACATTCCCTGGAGAAGTTCTGAGCACTGCAACCTCAAAAATCAACAACGTTTCTGAAAATGCAGAGACGGGCATAGCAAATGCCACAGGGGAAAAAACCTTCCCTTTATTGCCGTCTTTTCTCAGAAATGAGTGTAGGGTCCCCAACCAACAGCATATCCTTTGAGTTAAAACAGGAGTTTCCGACAACACTGTGGGTTACCTTGCTACCAGTGAAGAATGCAGGAGCTTAGTCCTGAAAGTGAAAGAAATAGAGGGGGAGGTTTGCAATAAAAGTCTCCATTTAGCACCGGCTAAGCTGGGCCGTTCCTGTGCCGACAGAGCACGGGAGCTGTGAAGATGTGGTGAGCCCTGTGCAGCGTAAGAGATGCGGCCAGGCCATTTCTGCTACGTGCCATGGCAGCGGTTTTACTACTGCCACAATCTCATGAACTGTGAAAAGAAGACTAATGTCGTGAAGGAAAAAACCAAACGTCTATGCAACATAGATTTTTTACATTTTTTCCTCTCGGTGCAAACTCTACTGAAGGGAGTCCCTCTCTCTGCCAATCCCCATCCGTGCAAACACGGTCCAGTGCCTCTTCTCTCCCCACAGTGAGCAGCTGGCCAGGGGAGCCAGCATCCCCTGTGCAAATGGCATTTGCTGCCCTGCCCCAAGCCCCTGGATTTGGACTAGGTGATCTTGGACTTCAGCAAAGCCTTCGACA
>NW_009204878.1:0-393 GCF_000690835.1 Fulmarus glacialis
ACTCAATGCCATGCTCTTTGGCGCAGGTGACTATGAGGTTGTTTTGGAAACAAGTCCCCTTGTCTGATTCAATTCTTTCTGGGGGCCATGTCACCATAAGACTTGCTTTTCAAGGTCCAGGATAGTGTTCCAGGCGGTGGCACAGGTCATGGGATGTGTTTCCAGCCATCTGGTGGTTGCTTCCACCATGGTGAGCACATAGCGCTTGCCTCGGCAGGTTTGTGGGAGTGTGATGTAATCAATCTGCCAGGCCTCCCCATATTTATATTTCAACCATTGTCCTCCATACCAAAGAGGCTTTACTCGCTTGGCTTGCTTGATTTCAGCGCATGTTTCACATTGGTGGATAACCTGTGCAATAGCGTCCATGGTCAAGTCCACCCCTAGATCAAC
>NW_009204878.1:548-774 GCF_000690835.1 Fulmarus glacialis
CTTCTGGTTGTTTGGACGTTCTTCAGTGGCCCAACTCTTGGGTACGTGAGCATCTACGTGACGTACTTTTACAACCAGGTTCTTTACCTGGACAGCAATATCTTGCCACAATATGGTGGCCAGATGGGTTTACCTCTGCATTGCCAATTGTTCTGCTTCCACTACTTCAACCACCCCCACAGGGCATTTGCCACCATCCATGAGACAGAATTAAGATAACGTACTG
>NW_009204879.1:0-13858 GCF_000690835.1 Fulmarus glacialis
GGACACCTGTATGTTTCCGTGGGGGCTCACATTAACTCACCTTGTGTGAGCTGAAACAATTCTGCCTAAGATCACCAGTGCAAGTTAATTTGGAGGTCCTGCCCCAGATCCTGGTTACGTAGAGCACTTAATTTCACACGTCGCCACGTAATCGGCCATTGTGCTGAAGGTCAGAAGTGAAAGCAAAAAGATAAAACGTGGTAAAACTGCAGGCAGTAAAGTTTCTGTCACTTATCTTGTGCTCACAGTAGAATTAGTCTTGAGCAGTAACAGTACCTTCAGTTGTAGATGGGGACAAATTTTATTTAGAGCCATTAAATAAATGCCTCCTCTGGGACTGTTTTGCCGTTACCTCAAATGCGGCTTCTCAGTGCTGGATCACTTTGTCTCTTTTAAACAGTTTCTTTTCATTCCCTGCACATAGGCACATGTGACTTGAGCCATCCTTGCATACAGACACACACTAAAGTGTGTATTAGAGACATGTTTGGGGATTTGCAGTTTGGCACATGCTCATGGCTTACAGCTCTTAAACATGCATCTTGCTACAAAGCCACAGAACAATTCAGAGGAAATCTTTGTAAAAGTCGTCTCCAAACCACACTTAAGGTTTTATTTATGTGGTTATTTGCAGCCCTTTGCCTTCAGTCTATCAACATATTAATTTCCAACTACAAAGTAAACATTATTAGCAGAAGCAGAAAACAAAACTGGGTTATGTTTGCATTTCTCAGTAAATGCACTTACATACTCAAGTAAAATGTAATGGATAGAGAATGAAATGTCTGAAGGAAGATATTGAAAAAGTATTTTGACCTACTCTGTGGTAGTGTTACATGTTGATACTTAAGTTTAGGAGTATCTCCATCACAACCCTGTTCACCCCTGACAGATAGAAACTCATTACTGCTTTTCCTATTGCAACTAATGCCCGAGTTGTACTGCTGAGCCCTAGAAGGATGAGGAGGCTGTGTAGTTGCCATTTAAATTCTGGCAGCCCAGTGTTTTTCACTGGTGTGCTACTCCGGAGAGCAACTGTGCTGTTTCCTTGACGCTGTTACACAACATAAATATATACTGAATGTGGCTCTGGAGCCTTGCGCTCGCTTGACTGGAACACTCATTTCAAGGACAGCAAACTGTCCTTGGGAGGCAAACTGGTGTGGCTCACGGTTTCTGCAGGATTCACTTTAGGTCGGTATGAGTCAGACCAACTTTCCTGAACATTTAATTTGTTGAAAAATGTAGGGCTACTGGAAAGGTTGGTAATCACTTTATCTGGTCAGAGCAAGGTCCCTAAAAGTGTTGCTGCGGAAAGGCTGCCAGTCAAATGTTGAAGTCCAGTTTCCTCCAAGTGTGAAGTGAGTCTAAGCAGAGCTTATATAGTGACCAAGAATGTGTCTTTGTAAGCTGTAAGGCTGTTACTGTAAGTCTCCTTTTCCTTCCAAGAAACCACTTCTAGCTGCAGTAGAATATGCACCTATTTTGCAAAACTTTAAATACATTAAATGTTAACGTAAGGAAGCGATACTGCTGGATGCAAAAAGTTTCTTAGGAAAGTAAAATAAATCTTGTTTTGTACTTTCTGTCTATTTTAGACCGTGTTTCTCAAATCTTGTTAACTATGAAGCTCTATCGATCTGGGACAGCTGGAGTTGGAATTTATAGAATTGTATATTGTGGCAGCTGTTAAACTTTAATTCTATTTAATTCTGGTTTTGATTCCTGTTTTTGCCCCCAAAACGTTATTCAAATCACTTACCTTTTCAAGCATTCAGTATTTGTAAGTTTAATTAACCTCATTAATCTAGGTACTTGTGTAGTCAATTAATTTCCTTTTTTATGTCATCACAGTAAAAACTGGCCTTATTCCAAATCCTGTCATTCAATACTTAGGACCTTGTATTTTGCATAAAGCCTTTATTTATCTTTTTGTGTGCATTACTTTTGAAGTTCAGTAGAGAAGATAATTACAGCACTTTTCTTAACTATGTCACTTTGATAGTTACTCTTTGCGAGGTTAATGAATGCAGGCAGTTGTTTATAGAAACTATAGAAAAAGTGACTGAACAGAGTTTGAGAGGGTTTTAAGCTCTAAACCCCAAAAGCGTGCAGGAAGTCTGTTTTATATGCTGAGTGTTGGTGTGTTAACTCTGACCATTGCAAGTTAATATATTGGTGTATCAAGACATCATATGGATGGAATGCAAAGCACGTTCCAAAAGTGCAGTCTTCATAGGATGACTTTTTCAGAATTTCAAAAGAAGATATAGAATAAGATTTTTTCTCCAAAAATAACACATGGCTATTAATTTGTTTTTTAAACTTCTAAGAGGAGATGATCTCTGTTTTGGGATTTTTTTGAGGTATTTCACGTGTTTATCCTATGTTCAATATATTACAGTATGTCCCAAAATACTATAGGAGGATGAATTAAGAAGATTTGCTCATTCTACTCCAACAGTGATCAGTTTGCATTGTTGGAGGGAAGCATCAATGACAAAGAAATTCAAATAACATCAGTTTAGATAAAGTTAAATACTTCTGTGTTGGAAATTTGATCGCTGTGCTGTGTGTGAAAGAAGCAGAACACCAATTGCTTCAGGAGAAAAGTAACTTAACTAACGTGCTTTTCAGTTGATGAATACTACGTACGATCTATTCCATGTTAAAAATGGTTGGTCCTCCATAAAGTCGCTCAGTCCCCAACATCAGTAACAGCTTGCACTCCTAACAAAGAAGGCAAACCCCACTTCCATTAATGCACCTAAATCACTTACCTTTTAGCATTTCAATTAATTTATTCTGTTCCAGCTGTTTTGGGCTTGGTTCTTGGTTTTGAGCAAGTTTTTGACTTTTCATATGAAATTTCATGTTTCACTGAGCCTATGTGCATAAATAATCAAGATTATCCTTTAAAGCAGCTAGATCCTTGAGTTTTTCACATACTCCCCTTGGTGTTTAATGTTGTATGCAAATGTGATTAGCTTGACTATTACAGCTTTGGGTTTTATTATTCATCTCCCTTCTTGTTCTAGTTGTAAGGTTTGGTTTCTGCTCTTCCAGTTCTTCAGCTATCCTTGGGCAAAGGTGGTTTGAAAGTTGTAGGCAGTGCTCTGAAAGCTGTGACCTGCTGAAGGTTGAGCATGATGCTATATTGATTAATAGATTACATTATATCCTAACGTAGCAGAGGCTTGAATGAGTTCCTCTACCTGTCTGCACTGCTGTCAACTTTGAGAGTGTCACAGGGATGAGAAAAGGGTGTCCGGCAGGCGGACATTTAGCCTGCTGTGTTGCCTGGCCCTGGCTGAGATCACGTCTGTTGGTCCTGCCATTGGCTTCACAGTCATCGCTAAGTTTTTGTGTCATCGTGTGTTACCCTAAAATCCTGGGCTTGCAGTCCTATGTGCAATGCTATGTCCTACGTGCCCACTGGCATGAGTGGTTTGTGTCAAGATAGGCTAGCAGAGACCTTTCAAGAAGCTGCATGTCTATTCTTTTTTTTCATTCTCACTTTAGGAGCCCTGCAGGGAATAGTTTCTGAGGCTGGGATTTCTTACTGCTTTGTACATCCCAGGGGGGCTCTGCTGCTGTACCTGCTGATGCCCCTTGTCATTCCCCACCTTGAACTGCTCGGCTGCTGCTGGGAGCAGCAGGAGCCCCTGGTGCCATCGTTCCCTGTCATTGCCACTCCACCGCTGTTGGTACCGGGCAGCTGGGTGCACAGGCAGTGCTGCCACTGCCCGATGCGGCTGTGGCCTCCTAGATGTTCAAGTACCGCTCGTACAGCTTTATGTCATCCCATGCGCTGTTTGCGGTAATATATAGTTATACAAAATTAAGAGCCAGCTGAGAAACCAGTGTGTGTAAAGTAACAAACTAACCCCTATGGGAAGAAGAAATTCACCTTAGAAAGTCCAGAGGTACTGGTGTAGTTTGGTGCTACTTTGGTGACTCAACCCTAAATCTAACAGAATGCTGTGCTCCTTTTTGTTTTCTGAATATGGTGATAATTAAGATGCAATTTTAATCATAGTAATACAGGTCAGGTGATAGGCACTGTGAGCAGTTTGCTGTGTGATTATACGTCATATGTAGAATAACTTGTGTTATTCTATATATGTGTAAGGGAAGAGGAGGGGTGAAAGGCCTTAACTTAGGACATGCGTATGGATGTGTATTTCTGACTGTGTAGCAGCAGGGGCCTGATTTGAAATCTCATATTGCTAGTTATTTGCTTTATGGTGTGGCAGTCAGAGTCATTGGTACTTGACACTTGGCTAAGAGCAAACAACTATGATTACTGAGTTCTATCTTCTGGCCCTGCGTGTAAATGTTTGCTTTAGCATGGCACGCCAGAGAAGTGCGATAAACCCGTTTCCTTTCCCGGGGCAAGATAAGAACTCCCTCATTTCATTGGTAACAAAGTCACGTCCATCATTATAATTTGGGTCTAAAATATTAGGCCTTAGATTTTTCTCATGCTGAGAATCAAAATTGTACCATTATATAGAAGAAATGCTACGTGCGAGAGTAATCGCAGTCCCAGTAGAGGGATGGTGTAGAGGCCACAAAGTACAGAGGCACGTGCTCAGTCGCATTTCTCACATGCTCCGAGATTGCCCCCACAAGCACAGCCTTTCAGGTAGGTGGTGTCACGATGCCATGTGAAATGGGCCTTGCGTGTCCGTGACGTGTGTGGTTGTGTCTCCTACGTGTGTATCCATATGGGAACAGCTGCCCTTTCCCTTCCACTCAGCTTCCTTTACGGTACGTACACACGCAGTACAAACATTGTTCTCCAGTTCCACGCAACGAGGGCTGGTAATGCCAGACCTGGATATTAGAATTTCTGGCAGTAACAAGGCTGTCACTTTGAAGAGCGTAGAGAGGGATGGGAACTTTCAGTAATTCAATACGGTCCTGTTGTTGGATTTGTGACACAATAAGTATCTCCCCACCCCCACTCCCCCTTTTATAGGAAGTGTTATAAATTCCAATCCACAGAGAGTAAACTTAGTCTTAATTAGTTTTCTTAATTCGTATCTTAAAATAATTTGCTTGCAATCTTAGGTAAGCAGTTTTTCTCTGCTTCATGATGTTTTTGCACCTATTATCCTTCATTTAAATTGCATCCTTGTTCTGCAGTAATTAGAAATTACGGCATATGTTACAGGTGTTCAAGTTTTCCTTCATCTCTGTTTCCTGTACCCCTACCGAGTTGCCTTATAAAAAACTATTAAACTACAACACTGAACCATACATGCTGACATTCTGGTTTTGAATTGCAGCTCACTGCTGTAGATGCGGACGAGGGACCCAATGGACAGATAGTATATGAAATTTTGGCTGGGGATCAGGGAGACTTCATCATCAATGACCGAACAGGCCTTATCACCATTGCTCCAGGAGTTGTATTGTCAGTGGGGCGATCCTATGCTCTCACTGTCAAAGCATCTGATAGCGCTCCTCCTGCGCAGAGAAGGTAATTCATCTTATAATGAAACTAATTTTTTTAATCAGTGCTTAGCAGCGCCAAAGAAGTGTGGCACGCCCTTACGTCTGTAACTCCGCACTGGAATATGATTCAATGTGTTCTCTTTGGTGCAAGGATCGCATTTTGGACAAGTGTTGTATTAGAAGTCTTTTACTTTATGTTCCTTATTTATATTTTCCTTACAGTACACGGTTTTCATTATTTCATTCGCTTGTAATGGTCTGTTTTTTAAGAGTTCACATGTTGTGCTGTCATAATGCATGCGCATTTGTTACGAGACATTGAAGTGAAGGGATGTAAGGAAGAAAGCAAGTGAGAAGGGAGGTACTTTTGGTTCAGAACGCAGCTTACTGTGATGCAGAAAGGATCGGAAATAGTCCGGTCGCTGAGCTAGAGACCTTCTCTCCAGGTATAGGGTGTGCAAGGTCATCCAGACTTGGCATGCTGTGGACATACCTGATAAGCTGTGCTAATGGTTATCAGTGCTCCCACTAAGATCTAAATTCTCACGGGAGAATGATTTCTGTTCTCCACCAGCTGATAGAGAAGAGCAGCCTGCAAATTTAGTATGGATAGAATAGGACGCTCTCAAAAAAATGAAGATATCGAGTCCTGCTTTCATGAAGGTGTAGGGGGGGGTGCATAAAAGTGGCTCTCAGGTTCTGGGCTTGGTATTGATAATGTGCCAACCTCATTGTCCAAAGAGGATGACAGAGAGGAACGGTAGTTTCCAGCATTTAAATCTCCCACAACCTTTTCGCTTTTCCTCAAATGGGGAATGTAAGAAGGAAGCGTAACAGAAAAGTGGAATTTTAGTCACTGGCTTTTCTTCAGGACCTGCTCTTCTATCATGTCTCCAAGTAAGCAGCTCATACTGTTCTGCACATATTTTATAATTACGTTTTCCAATCACTGAAGTATTCAGATTGTTAGATTGTTCATAAAACTAATATCTGGTAACAGAGTCTTCTGGTAGAATTTTCTTCTCCTTTCCCTCTGTTGCTTGCTTTCTTGATTAGCCCTCTCTTAGGGTAGCTGATAGTAGGCTGTTAGTGCAGAGGAGAAGATTGTGGACTTATTTTGTGTGGTACTAGCATAGTGTTAAAGAAAAATCAATAATGCCACTTCAGAGAGATTCAGAATCTGGCCGCGTGGCCCCAACAAGAGTAGCCCCTACAATACAGCTTTGGTTGCTATCAGCTTCTTCTATGTTTGAGAAATCTTTATATTGTCTAAAAATATATACTTCTGATGATGTATGTTGGGAGCATGTGCTTCCTCCTCTGAAAATGTCTTTATTGCAATAATTGTGAAAAGTGGAAAATTCTCCTTTCTTGTTGTTTCTGGTTGTCTCCCCTTTTATGGAATTACAGCATGTAATTTGCTTCATAGGTTTTAATGTGTGTTCAAAAAACCACTCCATCTAGGCAGTGTTCCCATAGCTGGGGTGGGTGGCCCTGGGGCCAGCCTGGCCTTGACCTGACGTATATTTGGGGCCCCGAGCTGTTTTTTCTGTGTCTGTGAAGGTTAAAAAATCAGGGGGAGGGCCAGCGAGGAGCCTTGGAGAAAGAACGTGGACAAATCTCACTGTCCTGTAAGGGACATTTGGATAAAAAGATTTCACTGCCTTCCTGATGTTCTTTCTGTGAGGCTGGAAAACCAGAAATGAGCTGGTGGTGCTTAAAGCAGCCTCCTATCATTTTGTGCAGAGAAAAGCCAGGGAAGAGCTCGTGTGAGCTACAGCTCCGTGGTCTTTAAAACTGTCCTTTTGCATCTCCTTAGTTCCTTCCTTCTGGCGGTGAGGTGGTTGTACCTCGCAGCTGGGGTTGTATGAACTTCTTGCTCCTTCTAATGCAAAATTGTCATGTGTGTTAGGCGGTTCACGTTGCCTTGGTGGAGGCAATAACCAGTATTTGAGACGTCTAGGAATGGGCTGGGTCTAGCCAGCCATTACATATCTGTGCAGGCAGGGAGGGTGTGTGCCCTGTAAAATAAATAAATAAATAAAGGATTTTGGTGTAATTTTAAATATTAAGTGTTTTTTCCCAAATCTAGGTTCTGCTGCAGGTCGTACCAGGCTAACTGTACTCGTGTGTAAACTGGCTGGGTTTCAATTGTCCCCTTGCTTATGCACAAAGCTAGACCAAACTGCTAAACCTGGCTCAGGAACTGTAGCTCTGTAGCCTTTATGAGCACAAATTTAAATCAAAATGCGTTCTGTGTAGGTTTTTTCCATAGGATGACACATTAAATTCTTGGCGGCTGACTGTGCATAAAACAAGATATTTTGTTGAGTATTATTAAAGTTTCTATCTATAGCATGCATCATTAATGTAATTTATTGAGGTATATTTAAGTACACTTACGTACTTTAAGTATTTAAGTTTCTACAAAGTATACAAGTTTAAAGATGACGTTTAGCTTTTTAGAACTGAAGTTAAAGTTAAGCATATAGTGATTAGCAGTTTCTGTTATTGAAAAAAATTAGAAGAACATTTGTAAAATCAAACAATTTCATTTCAGACCTTAGCCTTTTCACCATTGACCTCAGATTCCTGTACACTGGAAGCATTTCACTTAGTGATAACAGCGATTTGCCAGATCAAGTCCAATCTAGAAAGTACTTGGTCATGAGATTATTGAAATACATAGTGGAAAAGTACACTTTCTCTTTGACTTGCAGATGAAGGGATTGTTTGGCCAAAGATATATTGGTCCACATATATATGAATATATTCATTATATATTTTATAATACAGTTGTACATGGAAAACACACAGGGTTAAAGCAGAAACAGGGACACAATCTCAATGACTTGTTGACCATGCTTTCCTTGCATGACCATTTAGTGTAAAAGCTGTATTTCCATGCTTGTGTGTTTGTGAGCACTATTCAGTTCTTGAGCTTTGTTCTGTTCTCAGTGTATTCATCTGTCCCTGCAGCGTTAAGACACCGACTGCAGTTGTTGGAAGGCTCCGCTCTGTCTCCTTTCCTTTCCCATGCCAGTGTAGATTTTGCCAGCCATTTGAATGGGCTGTATATAACACACACAAAATGAATGGGTTAAAATTGCAAAGCGCTAATCGAAAAGGGATTGGAAATGAAAAAAAGTAGCCACTTAATATTATAGTGCTTTTAGTTTGTAGACTACTAGTGCTTCACTTTTGTGATCTTAACTTAAAGATTTGAAGAAAATTTACTCACTATTGCGGTGAACAGAAACCATTGGTTTTTTAGAGCTTCATAGACAATAAATCAGCTTGGGTATTACTAAGATGTAGCAGGATCAGGAAAAAAATGATACAGAACAATATATTTTTATTAAATACTCAGCAGTGGAAGAAAAATGCACACTAAACCGCAACTATTTGGATGTGTATATCATACACAGACAGCAGCTATCCCAAGAAAATATGCAGCCCAGTGCTCAAGTGATATTTTGTCTGCTAATTCATTGGGTCTGTTGTTGAGCATTTGGTGATGGTATTTTTTTTACTCCAACAATGTAAGTGTAGAACATCAATTCAGAAAGATTAGTGAGATATGAGGGAGTATTTTAAAATAGACAAGAAGACAGGAAGCTGACTGTAGTTTATAAGGTGGTAATCTACACTGAATAATCAACTTTAGTTGTGATTGTCCATCTTCCCCTATTACATTGGTTTTGTTCACATCCATTGAATCAGTAATCTGCAAATTCAGCTTCTTAAATACCCAAGGATATGACAGATGGAAAGGCTCTATCATTCACTGATGCATTTCAGCGCAGGTTATGCGCTTGTTTAAAGCTTGATTAAATCAAAAAAAGACCTGGCTATTTTGTTCAAAGCAGCAAGATCCTCCTGTATTTGTAGGTGGACTGCTCCAGAGAGACACGGCTGTGGCGAGGCAGCATCCGCGGCATCGCTGTCCGTGGGAAGCTCGGGATTGCCCTGGACTAGCTGGTAGCCAGGGTTTTGGGGCACAGATGGATGTTTGCTAGGCTGTCAGGACATGGCTAGCGGTGGAGCAGTTGAACGTTTAAGGCTCGTTAGAGTCAGCTTGTATATATTGTTAATATATAGGTGGTGGATTGACCTTGGCCAGCTGCTAGATACCCTCCCAGCCACGCTCTCACTCTCCCTCCTCAATGGGACAGGGGAGAAAATAAGGTGAGAAAACTCGTGGGTTGAGATAAAGACAGAGGTGTCACTTACCAGTTACTGGCACAGGCAAAACGGACTTGCCTTGGGGAAAATTAATTTAGCTTATTGCGGATTAAAATGGGTTTAGATGGTGAGAAATAAAGACAAAAACTAAACCAACAACTTCCACCAACTCCCCTTTTTTCCCAGGTTCAACTTCAGTCCTTCGTTCCCGACTCCTCTACCTCTGAGTGGAGCAGGGGCTGGGAACGGGGGTTACGGTCAGGCCGTAACAGCCCCGCTCTGCCGCTCCTTCCTCCCCACACCTCTCCCTGCCCCGCCGAGGTCTCCCCACAGGCTCCGGGGAGTCTGCTCTGGCGCCTGGAGCACCTCCTCCTCGGTGCTTGCAGGGCTGTTCCTCACACTTCTTTTTTTCCCCTCATTCTTCTCCTCTTTGATGTTTTTCCCCTTTCTTAAATCCGTTTCCCCAGAGGCACCGCTAGCGGGGCTGAGGGGCTGGGCTGTGCCTGGCCGTGGGGCTGTTGGAACCGGCTGGGACCGGCCGTGCCCGCCCCGGGGCAGCCCATCCTCCCAGAACCCTCAGCCCCGAAGACCCTGGGCACGGGCACCCCGTGCAATACAACTGACCAGCGTGTCTGTCTCCTGTTCGAAGCAGGCAGCAGCGAAGCAGCTCTCGGTCTGTGCTCCAAGCTGGCCAGAACGTGTGGCTGAGCTGTGAGAGGTGGGACGCACCAGGCTGGGTCTAACCCCTTCCTCGTGGGCTGTGGGGTGCGGGCTGCGTGTCTGGGTGCGCCCCTAGGGACGGAGCTCCTTCTGCAGCATTTACCCACGGGTGGGACTTGTTTTTCTGGACAGAGGGGTCCATGGTTCATTATCTTGGAGCGCAGTCAGAGCCGCTGCGTGACACAGCCCCTAAAACGTAGCTACCTGTCGCGGTGTTGCAGCGATGGTCTGCCCAGCTCCCGTCGGTGGCGCGGAGTTATAAAACCTGCTGGCAAAGGGCAGTGGGAAGCACCTGTAACACAGCGGTGGCTGTGCTCGGTCAGAATCCTGTACAGCTAATTAAAAATATCGATCAGTGACGTGTCGTTTTGGTACTTAAGGAACTCAATCAGTTAACACAGAAGCTGTTTTAACTAAAATGTGTTTGGCAATTTCTGGTAGGAGTCTCTAAAAATGCTCTGAGTTTTCTAGCCCTGCAGGAAGCAGCTCATTGTGCGTACACGTTTTTCTTCTCTTCATCACCCCCAAAATCTGGGACATCTCCCTTTGTCCTGAAGTGGTTTTGTTCCTTCAGCCTTAAAGCTTGAGGTTTACTGACTTTGTCAAAGGGCTTATGGGGAGGAAATCCGCACCTGCAGTATAACACTTGGTCTCCTCAGGACTTTGTTCTGGGGCAGGGGTACAGATTTAACGTTCAGGAGAGAAGGCAGATGGGATAACTGAGCAAAGATGAAAGAGAAAGGTCACTTTAAGCCCAATTTTAAATCTCTTTAACTTCAGGGAGACTTTTGGCTACCTTTCTAATTTCGGAGCAGTGGAATAGCAAGTGTCTGTACAGCATGGTCTTTGCAGTGTCTGTAGCGAGTGTCAATGTTTCCAGAAGACCTTTCAACTTGCAAACTGGAATGCTTTTTGCTGGGTTTTTGGGTTAGTCAGAGGGTTTGTCAGGTTTCCTTGGTGGGTTTTGTAGCCTCCTGTATTGCCGTGGCTCACTAGTCTGGGTGGGCTTGGGTTTTTCTGTGTGAACCACAGTATTGATGCAGCCTATTATAGAGTTGTGTACATCAGCCTTCTCCCAGCATTATTCTCTCCGTGCGCATTTTCTGTTCTCTCTCTTCCAATGAAAGGTAGCAAACCGAACGACAGCAGGGATGCTCCAGGGGTGGATATTGTGCTTGGCAGGAGCAGTTACCATCTCAGAATTTGTCATCCTCTTCTAGAGGACACAGTATCACTAGGGGATTATGAGTCATCTTTTTATGTGGAATGTGCACTGATATCTTACTGTTCTGTTTCTCAAAGAACACTTGGGCTACTTTTAAAGAAATTATTTAGCTTTTCTTCTGTTAATGTGCCAGCCTGCTTTATTTTTGATGCAGAATGAAAAATATGTCCTGAAGTTTTTAAAGGAGCAAAGGGAGGTTGTTAGAGCTAGATAACACAGAGTGTATAAAATAGACATTGTTGGTTGCCTTATGTTTGTTGATTTATTGATTTTGACTGGCTTTGACGACTTTTTTTTTTCCCCTCCTTGCATTGCAGGAGCTCTATTACTACTGTTTACATTGAGGTCCTTCCGCCCAACAACCAGAGCCCTCCCCGCTTTCCCCAGCTGATGTACAGCCTTGAAGTCAGCGAGGCCATGAGAATTGGAGCCGTTTTGTTAAACCTGCAGGTACACATGCTTCCCTGTAAGCCTTTACCACATTCCTTCAGTTTGTGTCCATGCCATGCAGAACCCAGTCCTCGCATACAGGGGGAAAGGACAGTTTATAGGGTTTGAAAATTATTTAATTGTAATAAATAGCCCCTTTCACATGGACCGTATAGGAAAAGTGCTTACTTGGATATTTCTGTATCTTCTTTTTTGTGTTAAATGTGCTAAAAGGTACTATAGGCTGCATATGGGATGGAAGTATGCGAGAAAAAACTGTCGCGAATGGCTCAAAACTTGAAAGGCCTGTGATTTCTTATGTTAAAATCCCTATATATAGGTTTGCCAGCAAATCAGAGGAGCTTAGGACCTTCTGCACCTCATATTCACATGGAATTTCAGCAAGATTTTTGGCACTCAGCCTTCTTTAGCCTGGCATTTTTGAAAAGCATCTGAAGATATTTACTCCCCTTGGTGTATGTAACAAGTGCTGTTAACAGGCTAACAAAAAGCAGAGGTCGCTGTACTAACTGACCACCCGATACAGCTCTGCAAATGGAAGCAGTGAAAGCACGTTAGTCCGGTATCGCTTATAAATAATGCTGCATTGACAGATTTTGCAGACCCAGATTGCTTCTCTGTGTGCTGCTGCACGGTTAATATATCAGCTTTCTCCTGGCTTATTTACTGTTCCCTAAGCTTTTGCTGCATTGTGTTCTGTCCACGTGTCTTGAAAGCCAGCTGTGCAAAATAGGTACATAAATTACAACTCTTTAGGTGTTTTGTTGGGGTTCAGGAACTTAGTATTATTATGAAATAATTATGGCCTCAAGTCTAAAGCAATAAACTCAGTACAGCATGCTTTCCTGAGCGTGGTTCCTGTAAACATGATAGCATTATTCAGACTTCATATAAGCCATTCAAAGGAAGAAGACTGGAGATACCTGAGCTAAACAGAAACCGGAGAGCAATAGCCTTATCTGCTTTCTGTTGAAGTCTGAACTCAGTGGAATTAGGTCAGTTCATATCAGCTGAAGAGAGTGGCCTTATGTGTTTTGCACATGCAGTAAATGCACGGAAAAAGAATAATCTAAACCAAAGTGCGTGAAATAAAGGAACTCTAATTGAGTCACTGATGCAGGTGAATGGGTAAGTGTCTATTAAAATCGTTTGCTGATGAAAGATTAAGATTATTATGGATGGTTAGGCTGATATAGTCACCTGTGCTGAGGGAGGATGACTCATTTAGCTCAGTGCTGAAAATTAACTTCTGGTATGTCTTTAATGCCTGCAGTGAGTTCAGAATTGAAGAGCCATGCTGTTCAGGAGCCTTCTCCTCACTGGTGGGGAGATGCTTGGTTTTGGAAACCCCAAAGAGTAATGGGAGCCAGGAGCATGCTGAGAAACAGAAACATTTGTGTTCACTTGGCAGGTGCTGGAATATACGGCTGAAGGCCTGGGAGATCTTTGGAGGCAGAAAAACTATTAGCAGGTTTTAGTATTTAAGGATTTTACGCAATTTAAATGTGGTTAGAAAGTGAACCTCATTGTTGGAATAATTTGTCTGCTTTCATGTTTCACTAGACTCCAAACATTTTACCTAGATTTTGTCTTCCTTTTCAAATGATCCTTTGTAAGGTATGCTGAGTAAATCTGGGAGAGACAAGCCTGTGCCAGGCAGGGCAGGGGAGATGCAAAATGATCGTGCCAACTACTCTCCTCCTAGCCAGGGTGCTGGTGAGCGTTTTAGTGATATAGCAGTGGTTGTTCTCTTGCTACATGGCCAAGGTCCCCAGAAATGACCAGTTACTGTGTTTGGGAAAGGGTGAAATGCTT
>NW_009204879.1:13889-36294 GCF_000690835.1 Fulmarus glacialis
GTTTTAAGAGCTTTGGAAACACATAGAAAATGTTGTCTTCTACTTACCGTTACTGCAATGTAGATTTGTATTACCAATATTATCTTCTATTCCCAATATGCTATGCATGACTTGAATTCAGCTAGACAGTTTCTGTTTATGAAAAATACTTAATTGTTAAATCACAAATATGTGTGGCTTCATCTCTTGGGCATTAGTCAAAGACTCTATCTCTTGTAGGGCTGGTGGTCCTGGACCTGAAATGCGGATGCGTTGTCTTTATAGTGCTAGTTCAACTGCCTCATTTTGCATTAAGACGCCCATCTGTATTAAAGGGCTTCTATTGTGTGGAGTATATTTCTGTCTTCATCTTTTTTGGCCAGGACATTTTAAACATTCATAAACTGAGTTTTTAAGCTTAGGAAATCTTGTGCTGTCTTTTCCAGGCAAACAGAAAGTTACCTATTAGTCATCTTGGTTTTGTTGTGGAATTTTAACAATAGGTTAGGCTATTGCCTGTGTTCCATAGTTAATATGGAATATTACCAGACCTCAAATATTTAACAAGTGTGTTTTCCTGTGTAAATTTTCACACTGACGTTTTCTTTCATGAGTGGTCTTATCAATATATTAAGTGCTTTGGACTTAAGGTATGTTTTGGTTGGTGCAGTAGTTAAGAGGTTATGCTTTTATGACTCTCTCCTAATAGTATTTTGTTAGTGTTACATACAGCATGAGGATTACAAAAGCTGGGAGAGAGCGAGCGTGTTATTTTAAATATTCCCAAATTGGCAGATCTGATGATCTGCAAAACATCAGTGTCAATAACAATGCAAGTGCAGCTGTTTTAAATTTCCCTATTAGATTTTAAAATACATATTATAAAAATAAAATTTGCTTTCTCCTTTTCTGTTAAAATTTTTCGTGCAGATGATGGAAGGTTATATTTTTTCTTATACTATTATTTGTTTTATAATGTACCCAGTTGATTGTGACTGGTGTTTTAATTAACAACATTTGAGATTAAGTAATGCAATATTAAATTATCTCCACAGTATTAATTTGTAAATAAACCTCAGAGTTTATTGCATGCCTGGGAGGCGTTTATTGCTTCGTGTTCTGCCAGCCATTATTAATTAAAATATGCAAATAGTGTAATTTTTCTGGGAGTCTGCAAAACAAATAGGACTGTTATCACGGTCCAGTTATGTGCTGAACAAGGAAGCAACATGAAATCATTCTGTACGATTTATGAAGTCACCGTATACAATTGATCTGGAAAATGGTAGGTATGGATTGCTCTTTTCTCATGTGCAAGTCTTCAGTGTTCTTCTGTACATAATAACTTGCTGTTCTTTGGTTTTAAAGAAGTTGTTTTTTAAAACACTGATAAACTTTTTCCCCTGATTTTTTTAAGTATGTTGATTGAGAGGTACATTTTCTTCGGACATAAGGAGAAAATGAAATGAACTAGAACAAGTCTTCTATTTTCTGTCTTTTTGAAAGTCTCCTGACTTGTTATCGATGAATGTAGACCATAAACAAACCTCTGAGATACCCTCGAATGTGAAGTGAGGACAGGGTCCCCTGCAGGTGAGGTGAATACCAAGGACCACTAAAGATAGAAGCAACAATGTGATTCTGGTGATTTAGGATCTATGATAGTCCTCATAGATGCCAGCTAGTCAGATTTTCTGCATCCGGTGTTTGTATAGTTTCGTATTCTTAGCTAACAATTTTTCACTTGTCTTTACGGAATCAAATCCTGACCATTCATATCTTCAACATAAGAACATGTGAATTCTACTCACACCCTCTAACGTGCTGGCACCTCCTGTCACTTGGTGCCATCCGTGGATTTTATGAACAAATTTTGTATTCTGTCACTGATGTTGTTAAAATATTGATTGGTATTGGAAGAGATATACACACCTTTGTAGAATTTAGTCAATACTAAATGCTATTTACTGCTGTCTGACCTTAATTTTTATGATCAGTTTTATTCTTGCTTAATCCTGTCTTCCATTTGGAGACCATGTTGTCTAAACTTGTTTGTGAAAATGGCACATAAGGCAGTGTGAAAAGCCTTACTACGGCTAAGATGCATTATTACATCCACAGCTTTTTCCCTATTTACAAGACCTGTTGTCCTGTTGTAAAAGAAGATTAGATTGCTTCGACATAATTTGTTCTTGAGAAATTTAGCTTTGTGTTATCCATCTCCATATTGTCATCTCAGGTACTTACAAATAATTTGATGATTTGTGGTTTTCTGGGAATTGAGCTCTACCTGTCTAGTCCGTGATTTCCTGGCTCTTTCCTCTGTGAAAGATGTACCTTGTGTTTGCCCTTCAGCACGTTTGTCCTCAGTGAGTTTTCAAAGAAAACTGCTAATGGCTTTGAGATTGCTTCAGCCCGTGTTTTTATACACTAGGATGAATTTCATCAAGCTTTAATTTCAGCAGATGATTTAAAGATGCTCTATTTATGTACATATTCTCTGCCTTATTGTTTCCCTATTCTCATCTGAGCTTTTACCCCTTTGTTGCCACAGTTAATTTTGTTAGCTGCTTGGTTGCAGCTGAAACACAAGAAGTGTTAGCTCTTTGACCTTCTCGGCATCATCTTTTCTGCTTTTATACCGTGGCAAGGTACCATGCTCCTCAGGTTTCCTTTGTAATTTAAACATTTCTTTGTTATCCTTTGTATTCTTTTCTGTTTCTATTACAGTTTTGCCTCGACTTTTTCTGACTTTGTCCTCACATAGTTGTGCTTGCTTTTTCTTTGTACTGGTACCCTTCATTTGACTTAGCCACTGTTTTCTGTATGCTTCCTTTGGTTAAGGCAAGTTGGTTTCTTACTAGATTCTCTGTTCTGCCTGCACACTGGAATAATTGGTGCTTCTGTTCTTAATGTTGGGGGGGGCGGTGGTGGTTTTTTTTCTTGGTTTTCTTTTTTTTGTCTTAAGAACCGCTTTTTAGATGGTCAGCCCACAGATACACAGTCCTTGACTGTGATCTGTAGCAAATGCTTACAGAAAATAGATAAGAAAAATTATGGTTGTTGAAAGATGAGAAACACAAAAATACTTTCTCCTTATCTTCTTTTTTATTTTGACCTGTCTCCTGTTATCTGCCTTTCTTTGAACTTGTTGCTTGGCCTTCTTGCAATTCTCATAGCAGCGTCCTTATTGTTTTCCCTGTGATAACATGCTTAATCACTTCGGATTTTGAATGCTAAATATTTGTAACTGTGAGACAGTTTGGTAGATGGTATTTTCTCTGTGAAAAGCACCTGATAGTCTTTGTGGGGAAAAGGGGGGGGTGTTGTGTGTGTGTACACTTGACAAAAAAGTAACAATTACATGGCATATTAATGGCCATTTTTGGAAATAGATTAGCGGAAGCTTAACTTCAAAAGTAGTTTACTCAACTTCTGAAAAGCTTTCTTGTCATCTAGTAGGTGGAATGTACTTGTTTTGGTGCTGTTAATAGCCCTTCTCGAAGGTCTCACCCTGATCTTCATCCCCCCAAAAGCAAATTATCATGGAAGGTGAGTGCTGGAATCTCTACACTGCTCGATGGAGCATCAGCAAAAGGACTGGGATTCTGGTAAACTACAAGAAAGAAGAATCTGCATAAGAAGTAGAAATGAGGAATAGGAGCAAAGGAAACAAAAAAGTGCAGTCTACTTAGTGTGTAGCTGCATGAAAATAAGAGTAATTGAATAAAGCCTGAATTTCATACTTTTGATGCTGTGTGTTTATGTGTAGTAGTAATTTGAAAGTCTGTATTCAGGATTTTGACGTTTCTGTGTAGCATAAGAATTCTGATGTGCTACAGCTTTATTTTAAGTAGCCTGTCTGTAATTACCACTGTTGCCTTAGAAATAGAGAGATTAGCGTCATTTCTGTAGATAACTTTAATAGAACTTCAGGGGTTAATTTTCCAGTTTATAAATTGAAGGAAAGAAAAGAAAGCTTTGTAGCTGACTTAATTTTATCCTCTTTTTTCCTAAAGGCTTTTGATAGAGAGGGTGACCCTATAAGATACCTCATTCAGAATGGAGATCCTCAACAAGTTTTTAATCTCTCTCAAAGGTAAGTGGAAAACCCTTAGAAAATAGACTTGTAACTTTTCAGTCAAGTGAATATGTGGGCTGAGAGCAAAAGAAAAGACTTGTAATCAGAGGTATTCAGCTGTTCCTTAGATTGCCTCTTAGACGTTAATGAGCGCTCTATGAATGATACTGCTGCACTCTGGAATTTTTTGCAGGGAACTATTTATTTTAAACACTTTAGTAGCTAAAACTCACTGAAGTGGAAACATTCTGTTTAAAAGAGTGACCAGGGATTAATCAAAAACCTTATACTTGCCAGCTCTGGAATAATGGCAGGGTCAATTTTTGCTTTAGTTTCCTGCCTTCAAGCGTTTTAGTCTGTGGAAAGTCTTTTGAGCATTGTTTGAAAATCTCTTCTCCTTAAATTGAATACCAACTTAAATAGAGTTAGGAAGAGAGGGTACATTATGAAATTATAAGCACCAAGTAGGTCTGTGCCTGTCCCACCACCCCCTTCTTTATTTTACCCAAGCAGCTATTATTTACACTCCAAAATATCTTTTTTTCTTTGCAGGAAGAAGGGAGAGGGTGGTGAGCTGACTTCCCATGGTAGATGATGGGATGAAAGTAACCTGGGGCTTATTTGTTTGTGGTGCTGGTATAGTTGCAAAAAGTTGTACTAACTCAGTGTGAGGGAGAGACTGTACTGAAACAGGTCTGTGTATTCCGAGTAAGCTCTAGGCTGCTCGCTGTGATAAATCTCCCGTTTAGGGAGAATCAAATCACTTATGAAACAATGTGAAAACAGCCTTGAAGATCCCAAGAGATGCTGATGCTGTTGTCCACCAAAATTGATGGGCCCTCTAATGATAGAGACTTGTCAGGCAAGGAAAGGGACAGCTTAGAGAGAGCTTAGAGAGCTCTTGAGGTGGCAAGAGCAGGAAATGATGCTGGGCTGCTGGTTTTATTCATTGCTTAGGGCTGGAGTTTTCAGTGCAAATCAGGGAAGGTGTGCTTTGTTAGTCAGCTCAGGGGGAGCACTAGCAGTCGTAGCTCCAGCACAGAGCAGATTTCTAGGGTTTTCTGCACAAGCGATGCTAGCAATCCTCCCCTTAATATAGAGAAACTTGGTCTGACCTACTCTCTGACCTTTAGAACTTGAATAATGAGGAGTGTGCCTGGCCTCATGAGAGATGCTCCGAAGGGGAGTTACTCGGTGGGTAGTTGTTTTGTATAGTTCGTGCTTATCACAGCGCTGTTGACATCGCACCGTAAAAATCCTGATAGTTCTGCATACCAGAGAGACTTAAAAACCTGTGCAAATTACCTTCCGGCCTGCCAAACCTGTGGCGTGAAGGTATTCTAGAAGTCGGATCCTAGGCAGCTCCTGTATTGTCCAGCTTTGGATGTAAACAGTGTGGCGATAACTGGAAGTCAAGCTGTTAAAGGTGGCATGTGAATTCACAGCTGTGAATTTGGTCTGAAAACAAATCAGAAATCTCTGGTGTGCTCTCTGACGGCTGCAGGCACAGCACACCCCGTGTGTCCAGGGGCAGTGTTGCGGCAGTTGCAGGTGTCACCTCCCAGGGCCTGTCAGGTGTCCCCCCAGCCCAACCTCACATCCCCCCCCACGTCTCTTGAGCGTCATGGCACGTTGAGGGTTTGTTTGTCTTTTTGATCTGTTGCCTCTTGGTAAAAAGGAGAGCTCTTTGAAGTGTTTTCTCCTTCCTGCTCTCCTTGCGTCTGTTTTCTTGGAAATTGTTTGTACTATGTTTTCTTCAGCCTTTTGCACGTTTTTTCTAGATGCTGAAATGTCTTCATAAGAGATTAAAGTAGGATTAATACTAAACAAAGCATATGTTAATGTGAGTGGCATATTAAGGCTACAGAAGTTTATCTCAATGTTACATAAATACATTTTTAAGGCGAAGGCAGAGACCATGAACATGATTCTCTCTCTTCCTTTTTCTCATCTGGATTCTTTTCTTGCATCCTGGAGCATGTCAGTTAATCCCTGTGTAATTCCCTAACTGGCGGCATGACTACCAAATATTACCAGTTTTACGTCTACCTATTAGATCTCTTTTATCCTCAGTCTGAGGATTGTCAGATGGTTTTGTTCCTCCTTCTTTGGCAATACAACCTGAGCACGATCTGTAGTAATTCGGTACCTCCTTGTGTTCCCCAGGAAAAGTGATGATTAAAAGCTGGGGTATTAAATGAATGCGAGTACATCTGAGTCCTCGAGTAAAACACAGGAGTTTTTATAAATTAGCCTGTCTCTTGAATGATGTTCCTCTATTTAAATGGAGACGGCAGATTGCAATTGTTCAAGAGGTAGGAAGGAGGAAATAAAAAAGGCGGTATGATAGTGCAAACGTATGGAGAAATTTAAATGGATACATGTAGCTAAAGGTCAGTGTTGGTAAAGCAGTATTTGTTGTCAATATTTTATTCTTAGCTCCACTTTGTGGTTGGTTTTTTTTTTTTTGGTGAATTAATACTTTACCACATAGGTGTTTTATGTTTTATTCACTGTTCCTTTCCTAAAAAATTCTTCTGTTCGTATTTTTTTGCAGTGTCTTGAACAAATGCTGAAAAATATAGATGATCTGTTGTGATAGCTAATTGATTAGCAGAAACACTTGGAAATAAGAGGATTGTTAAAATACAGAGCATGGTTTAGCAGTTCATGTCAGTTAATAATACATCTGACTTTCCTACAGCCCTCAAAGGAAGTTAATGCCTTACTCGGTGGCGTCACTACTGTTTCAATGTCTGCTATTTATAAATTATAAAAAGTTTAGTTTAAAAGTTAAATGTTCTTTAGTAATATAACAATAATGTTAATTGACCTCAGCTGAATATTCCTTAGCAGAAGACAGCACATGAGACTGGAAACAAAAATGAGATACGCAGTGTTACTAATTTGTTGCACAAAAATTACAGGATACGTTGCTGGAAATCCCACCGCTTTTACACTCATTGCCTTCCTGTGGGCCATGTATGTATGCAAGGCTAAGAATTTACTGTTAGTCCAATTGAAGTCTTAATAGTCTAATCAAACGAGTATTAGTAGTCCAGCTATGACACTAATGCAAATAGCTAAAATTGCATATATACATATGTTTTAGTATGTGTATATATGTAAATATAAAATGTGTATAATGTAATTTTATGTATATATATAATTTTAACATTTATATATGCATAATCATATATGTAGCTATACATGTATTTTAATGATCTATATATAAAATGATACGTAAATATAGAGCTATATATCATTAAAATACATGTATAGCTACATATATGATTTATATTGCTATATATAGGACTATATTTTAAAAACTTTTATAAATATATACACAAACTTTCTAAGGTCTGTCCCTTGCTCTGGTGTTACGCTTTACCCTCCAGCTTTCCCTTTGGGCCCTCAGGGCAGTAATTTCCTCTGGAGCAGGGGTCTATGCTGAGTCTCAGGTACAATGAAGTTGCTAGCTTTTTCTTTTTTGAGGAAGCTAAACATGACACGTGCCTATGTTTTAGTTTTGTAGCAATGAGGCAGATTGAATGTAGCATCTCCTGAAATACTCTTTTCTTTGATTACTGAGCTTCGATATTATTTTACCTACCGATCTTTCAGTCCTAGGGGAGAGTTATGCTCCCACTCACTGCTTCCACCTATTTCTGTATTATTTATTTGAAGAAACTGCTTGCAGTAACAGCTTGCCAGTAAGTGTTGGTATTTGTTTCTGCTGAAAACAATGTTGGAAAAAGGCTTGTCCTGGAACCAGTTTGTTGAGGTCTTCTCTGAGAGTAAGAAATCATAGCAGAAGCTTTGCAGAAATTTATAGCCTAAGGAGAAAACATGATTAGGTACAGATTATATACATCGGTGCGTTCTGGAGAAGTACAGCTAATGAGACCTCATAGTTTGGTGGAACTTTTTGGTTCGGTTTGGGTTTGGCTTTTTTTGGTTGTTTTAATAAAACCTCTTTCTGAACAAGTAGCTGTTTAGGTTCTAGGTCATGAATATAAAATGTAGGTTCAACCAGTAAAATTTATAGTTGTGCCTGACAAATGCTTGTGTCTGATACGTTAGTTAAAAATGGAATAATACATGGAAATTCACAGCATACCAAGATCCCAGCCTGTGTGGATTTCGCACTGCAAAATTATGTGGTGTTACACTTTTCTTAAAATGTTACAAGCTGACTGTGACACGTTTGGTGGAGTTTCATGGGAGAAGCTGCTTAGCCATGCAACAAAAGGATAAATGTCATCCTGGATCCATGTATGTTGGTGCATATTTGCTAAATAGGTGGCATTTAACAGAGATCTCCATTTGTTACATACTTGACTGTGTTCCAATAGACACCAAAACCCTGTAAATGAAATGCACAGCTTTAGCGCTGGTCACGGAAGTACCACTTTTGCCGGTTCAGTTAGGCAGAGTTTAGCTTGCTTAGACAGGATTGTCAACTCAACGGTATTTTTCTGATGCTTCCTAATATAAAAGTAATGAGTCCACAGTGGGATCTTGTCTCTGTGTTGCTACAGCACACCTCCACCTGGCTTCCAGACTTCTGCATAAGGAAATCAGATCATCCTAGAGACAAAATCTAGATTGTTTTATTCGTCAGCAGTTACAGGAATTTGTAATGCTTTCAAACAGCATTTTTGTAAAATTTTATTTGTTCTATTTTTTGTGCATGTGGCTTCCAAATAGCCCTTCGTTCGTCAACTTTTTAAAATGGACATCAATAATCACAATATCCTGATTCATTTTCCACAACGTTTGTGCCTATGTTAATATTTTATTATTAGGGAATATGGTGTATCTGTGCTTGCCCTGAAAGGGCATTAGCTCATTGCAGCACTTTTACTGCAGTTACACAACATGCACGTTCGTAGCCTTTCCCTATAAAACTCTACGGAGCCTCATACGTAAGAACATGCGTGTTGTATTCCCGGATAGCCTGTCAGAGCTATCGGGACTCCTCTGTGATTAATAGGCTGCTTGTGATTCTGTCTTCTCATTTATTATAGCTTTCTAACCAACAAGGGTCCTGTGTTCAGTGTAGGTCTATCTTTTGTATAATCCTGTAGATCACCAGGTTGTTATTTTAATCCTAAATTATACTTGTATCGAAGTGGAAAACATTAGAAATTGGCTCATCGTTTTTATTCGCCTTTACCTACACAAAACATGCTTTTAGTTGTAATAAAGCCTAAAAGCTTATTAACTTGCTCAAAGGGAAACATTTGTGTAACGCAAAATAGTGGAACAAAAGTGCTTGTAGATATCTTAAAACTGTTGTGATAACATTTTATGTTTTTGTTTTATTACTAGTTCTGGACTGCTAGCCTTAGGAAAGCCCTTGGACAGAGAAAGCACTGATCGCTATATTCTGATTGTTACAGCCTCGGATGGCAGACCAGATGGGGTGAGTTTCCTGTGAAAGTTTAAGAAAATGGGCTATTGCGATATGTAGTTAGGCACTTGAAGTAGTGTAATTGTAGTATCTTTTATATGGGTCTTGGTCAAATACATCTGTAATCTGCAGTAATTTTCCTTTATCTCAAGAAGGTTGGTGTAGATAAAGCCTGTATATCACTGGGGTAATATCCTTTGATCTTGAAACAAAGTGTCTTTGCTGCTACTTCTGCCTTTTTGTTATTCTTCGACAAGAGCCAATGCAGTCAAGGTTTTGCGTTATTCAGATACGTGCATCGTCTTACTATTTCTTCCCCATGCTATTAAATAACCAGTCTTTCTTCTTAGCTTCTCCTAAAGATCAGTTAGTAGGGCAGCTATACTACAGATTTAGTCAAATGCATTGAACTTTTTTCAGAATTGACAGGTGAAAGCACTGTCCAGCTTCAATTTTTTTAAGCACTCAGGAAAAATCTGGAAAAGTGCCCATGCCGCTTCTCTTAATAAATAAAACTTTTTTATCTGGAGGTATTTCTAAGTCTTCTATGTTTGCACCGATCAGGTGTGCAGTGACCCTGCAATCAAACCAACAAACTATTGCTCACATTTGTGTTTAGTATAACAAAATGGTGATTTTCAATTTCCATAATAAAAAATGGAGGGCTATTTAAGGATATGTATTTATTTATCAAGCAGAGGCAATGGAATTAGGTTTTCTAAAAGTTTGCAGCAATCCCAACATGGGGGAATTTACCGCAGTTGGATTGTGCAAGGTAAATGGGAGTGCAGCAGTTCTGCTATGGGCTTGCGCCATGGAATAATAGTACAGATGGAGGAGAAGTCTCTAAGTATCTGACTTTAAAATTACAATGTATAAGGGCAGATGTAAAATAATATATCCACATTATCTGGGCTATTCTAGGAGGCAGTGTACAGCTTTGAGATTGAAACAGAGAAATCTTTGACAGTTCGCTAAGGAGTGATCATGAAAGCTCTGTGGTTTGGACCCTTGCTCGCCCTGTCTTCACCGCAGCAGAAGAAAATCTTATATATTATTTCTGTGGCATGCTCTTTTCCCTATTTTAGCTACTTCAGCTTATATGATTTGCCTTCCTGCTCAGTATTTACTCAGAATTTTTTTTTCCCCAAAGTATTGAGAAAGTTTTCGAGCCTTTATGCAATTCTATGGCAATATGGAGCAACTATAACAGAGCCTACACCATTTCCATTAAAAATCTGGTTGCAGTTATCTTCAGTAATTCACCGTAGTATTTGTAATTTTGTTACTTGTGAACTATTCTCCATTCTTGATAGCTATGCGTTCAATTGTTTCAATCTCTTAACTTCCAGCTGTGAAATCTGAAGGTTTAAATAAAGGACTTGCATTCTGTTTCAGACTATGTTATGCTGCTGAAATATTGTCTGGCACATAGAAAGGCTACTGAAAAGATACTTCCTCTTCCTTTCATCTAGAGATTCATTCTCTTTGTCCTGGAACTTAACTGGACATCTGATCCATTTTAACACTCAGAAGATAATAGTTGCTTTTTTAATAGAAATCCAGTTAATCACGGCATGCTGCTTAACATAAAATAGTTGTACATAAGGAGAGATATGGCTTTTGAAGCTCAACTGTGTAAAAACCACCAAAAATAAACTGTGGAGGGCTTCGTTAGTGTTGTCTCTGAACTGCGCTGATGTAGGGTGGACTACCTCTTGCAGCAGAAGTCATTGATATGTAAGTCTGTGAGCAGTTCAGGAGTCAGGCTGGCGCACGTAGCAGCCATGTTGTTGGGGGAATGGACTGTCCTTTTATTCTTCATGCATCACCTAGCCCAGTGAAGACAGGGCTAGAGGTTCCTAGAGGTGTGGTAATACAAATAAGAACAGTAGCATTCTCAAAAGTAATTGTAATGATACGCAAATTTCAAGGATTTTTTTAGTGGGTTTTTTTTTTAGAGAAAGTATCAAGAGCATCCCACAAGGAAATAAAATAATTAGAGCCCAAAGAACTGTTGTAACATCAATGAAAGGTATTTGAGATTTCCCAACACTGGCATAAAACTCATCATTTCTCAATAAGCATAACAGTTCTTACTAGTACAGCAGTCACTTGACAAGCAGAAAGACGAGCAAAACAGCAGCAGGTCGCTTGACTCTGGCACTGAATGCTCTTGATAGATGGTGATGTTATGTTGTTGTTGCTATAACAACAACATACTTGTAAAAAAAAAAAATCCACTCCCCTGCTATCTCATTATCTGCTTTCCTCCCTTGATACAATATGGTTTTTTCCTGGAGTTTTGTATCTGCAGGTGTGTGTGTTAATTGTTCTCGCAGTGAAATGTGGTTACACTTTCTAGCTTGTGTGTGTTCTCTTGCTGCTGCTTGGTTTAGGGTCTTCATCCCTCTCTCTTACCTGGCTGTAGCTGTTTTCTTCTGTTATGATACCTTCTCCCAGTAGTGGGGCACCTTGCTTCGTAAAATTGTCCAGCCGTATGGCTTACTTGACAAGCTGACTTGACTGCTCTTGCACCCTAAGCTTCTGGTGGCAGTACGTGAAACGAAAGGCTTAGGAGTTGCCTGGGCTTGCCAGCATCATGAATGAGACTCTGTAAGTTTCTCGGCTTTTATTTTACAAACAAATAGATGAAACAGGGCAGCTCAGCCTATTAAATCTCCATGCCTTTTGCATGCTAGGTAACAGTGTTTTTGACTAATTCGCAAGGCTTCCTCATGTCTGCACAATTTCTTTGATTTGCAGCTCTTTTGGACTTACTCTCTACTATTTGACAGGCTCCTCCTGGGTCAGGGACTCATTTAAAGTTGCTAACTGGTAACATGGCAAACTGTCCTAAGGACATGAATGCTTGTTTCAACAAGTCAGTGAGATTTCATGGAGGACCTTTTCTTTTTAACTAGTTTATATCAGAATGCAATGATGTCTCTTTAGGAAAAAAATTATTCCTACAATTACAAAACTACAGCTCCCCAAACTAATTCACCTGCTGCTTGTCATCAAGGTTTGCTTTTGTGAACAATTCTATTAGTGCCTAGAGAAAACTGGTTATCCGATTGAAGAACTTGTTTCAGTTTCCCTAAAATCACAAAGTTAATTCCACGGGCAGGTGCAACTTAATTTAAATGACATTAACATATTTTACCTAGTAGCATATAAAATCCGATTTCCTTCCATCCAACAGTGGGCTGTTTGAAACTACCCATTAGTGTCAAATAGAGTAAGCTTTTGTGTTCTTTACAACTTTTTCTGTATTTGCTTGTTTCTTTAAAATTTGAAAGGAATTTAAAGGGAAAAGACTTTATTAGTGTGTTTGCGGGGGTGGGGGGGGTGGGAGTGGTGGGGTGTTGTTGGTTTTTTTTTTTTAACTCGAACTTTCCTCTTCAGTTACAACTTGAAAAATTTGGCATTTGTACATTTTTGTAGTTAGGTTTTATGAACAAGATAAGGTAATTCAGGTTGCATGGGATCTCAAGAGGTGATGTAGTTGGAGCCTGTTCCTCAAGCACAGTCAGCTATGGTTGCACTGACAATTTAACTGTGGAGCAGGTTATTTAATTCATAGCCTTCAAGTATAAAGATGCATTAAAAGCCATATTAGTACCCTTACGCAGTGGAAAAAATAAAACATTTTTATTGATGTTTCATACTTACCTGAGAAAGTTCAGTCTTTGTAATTTCAGTCAGTGAATTTGCTTCAGAAATTATGAACAGTACTCAAGACATTTTAATATCGATAGTGTTTCTCAGCTAAATTCTGTTGTGAACAAAGATTTTTAGCCATTATAACATAGGCTTCAAAGGGGCATAACTTCAGCTCATTTAATTTTTAAGTAATAGTGTATAAAATACTGCATTTTAGATGGAATACTTCAGATGGGAAATGTTGCTATGCTTTGAAATTGTTGAAGCTTTCAGAAAGAAATGTATCCCACGCTGCTTTAAAAGTTGTCTGTCTCAAGGTGATGACTCTCGTCTGTCTAACATTGTTCTCATAAAACTAAGATTGTTTTTCTCCATAGAGATAAGTAAGGCTCGTTAAGTGAGTGAAGCCTGTATTTCGGTATTGAGTCAGCAGTCTCTGGGATCGGCTCACGTGAAGCAAACAGAAAGAAAGGGCCAGAAAGATTCATCATCTTTCCTACCTTTAACACTGATTGCCATCTCTAGCCCTGGCAGGGTCTTCTTTGGCCCAGGGAGACACACCAAAATGGGTCTATCTTTCCACTGCTGGTATCTCCAGGAGTTTGGAGGTCAGCACATGGGGCAGCAGGACACTTCCCACCCAGATTCACGCTTCTGCCCCAGCACCAGGCTCTTAAGGAGCGATGTTTCCTCCGGGTGCCTTTCCCATAATCATGGTGGTACGAACCATTACCTTTCTATAAACCCACAGGTTACTGGATTCCTGATCTTCCAGGGGCTGAAATTCCGTCCCCCGCAGCTGTGTGCCCTGCCTGCTCCACGCTGCTGTGAACCCCAGGGGATATTGGACTAGTACACAGTATACAATATAGTATCAGCCCTCCTGTTTATCCCCAATATTCTCTAGACAAAACTAATTGTTCCCCATCATCATCTGTGAAGTCTGTTGTAAACATTTTTGCATTTGAAAAGTCTGTGGTCCCGCACACCTTAAATTTTTGGTGTTTTAATGGTGTTTTTTTCCTGCTTCTTTTTCTGTGTCATTAATAAAGGGTCTAAGAGACTTTTAACAATGTTGCTATGGCACTAAGTAGTTGAGGTTTCTGTATTCTAAGCCCCAAAGCTTATTTAACTGCCTAATGTTGTGTGGTGACAGTTATGTTGACACCTTTTGACTTTTGGGGACTGCTTATTCCATTAAAATTAATACAGACCTACTTATGCCTTCACCAAGCAATACGGCTTTCCATTTAGCGGTGTGGCCTGACTGACACCGTTTCATCACTTATAACGCTCTTGATTGTTTAAAATGCTCGGCTATACTTCCCAAGTTATTGTAGTTCTGATTCATAACCTGGAGCATTAACAGGCTTGTGGTTTTTCTCTGACCTTGGAATAACATGACCTGCCACCCATCACTGTTAACAATACAACACAACAAACAATTAAGTATGCATTAATTGAGTAGTCAGGAAAATATTTTTATTTCCCTAGTAACGAGACTTAGTTGTAGATGGGCAGAAGAATGACGTGCAAATAAAAAACTATATCAAGCTCAAATTGTTTTCACAAATTGTGGTATGTTTGGATGGGATTTCAAGGCAAGAATTCATGTCTGCATTTCAGAGGGAGAAGTTAGAAATAAATATGCATAACTTCTGTTAGAAGAAAGATAAAGCCTTCTGTGCTATTTATTTTTGACTTGCGCGAGTGACTAAGTGTCAGTTCATTCATATAGATAAAACGGGAAGTTCCATTGTATTGTCTTTCTCTGTGTATTGTGTGTTTTAAGCAGAATTCAAACCTCCAAATGCAAATGTCTAGTATTGCAAATATTCACCCAGCACTTCAGAAATGTATTTCTGCCCAAGTCTTGGCAAAACAGAGCAGCTCAGTGCCTAGTTTACAAAGCCATTTGGGAGTTAGTAATTAGGTATTCTTAAAAATTGTCAGTCATCCAGGGGGTGGTCTCAACCTCCCAGGCAGCTACAGCCTTCCTTTTTAATATGGCCGAAGGAGAGCAACAACATTGATGTCCTTTGTGGTAGCCAGAAAATACTGACAGGGGTTCAGATTCTTTTGCATGTCTTGGAAGGCTGAACCACCAGGCCACTAAACTATGTTGGAATTCCAGAAGAAGCCGTTGTCCATCTGCTCTTTTGAAGTTGTGCTGTTCAGGGTATAGTCCGAGATTCACTGGATAGGAAGGATCAGAGGTGACCTAGTTCTGGGAGGGTTTCTCTGGAGCTGCGAATCCAAGATCTTGCCTGTTAATCTCAGATAGTGCCCATTTCTTCTGCAATGAACGCTTCATGAAAAAATAGGAATAATTTTAGCATTGCAGACCCCAAAACTGATTTGGGGCCATGTTTCGTAAGGAGACAGAGGCACTATCAGGTGACCCTTAGAAAGGCCCTTGGGAAGAGAGAAAGCTGTTTTCATGGTGGTCTGAGCTGGCCCAGAGCAACTGGGTGCCGAATGCAGGGATTGAATCGGCATTTTTGAAGATAGTTTAAGTCTTTTTTGTGCTTTCTATATGTGGTTCTGTGTACCCAGCACTGGATTCCAGATTCCACTCTGATGTCTGATACATAAAAGTGAGACACTGCAATGTTTAACCTTCAAGTGTGGCTAAAACGTTCATGGGTTTGCACTGTGCTCAGTACAGGAGCTTAAATCAGTGGGACTTAGAATTTAGAAACTCTGAAAACCGTATTCCTGGCTACAGTATGCAGAAGTATGGTGTTCATAGAAGGTCATAGTTGTCTCTGTCACAACAATGCCCTCAGAAGGACCAACAGCTGAAAACTGGCATTTGCTTACCCTATGATCTAGTTAAATAATTGCCACAGGCTGTAAATGAAAGTAGAATAAATACCATTGTATTCTTGATCCTAGACAAAGATGTGTCGGAGCCGGGCACCCTTATAGTCTCTCAGTCCCAGGGACCCTGAGGCACACTGGTGTGCTTTGTGTAGGCACAGATACCATATTCCTCCTTACCGTCTCGTTCTTGATCAGAGCAGACCAACGTTTCAGGAGGGTATTCAGCCACTGAATGAACCATAAGTAGCCTTATTTAAGTGCATTGTGTTTCATGATGTAAGTTAGACGGGTATTTCAGTCATCTTAGAAGATCATTAATAATTTAGAGCATCTATCTCTCATGACACTTGAATTAATTACATTCCTTAGAGCAAACAGGTAGCACTAGATCAAGGTAATTTAGACGAAGATTTACTACTTGAATAGCATACAGAGAATTAATTAATTACAGTAAATTTTCTGTTACTCCTGTAAATATTACCTGTATCTGCTCCACATCAGTTCCATTAACTTTATCAAGAATAAAGCATGCACGCCTCTTTCAGTAAATACTCACTGAGCAGAGATTTTGTGTATAAAAAGGCTTGTATTGAAAAAGGCTTCTACTTAACTGACTTTTTTGTAATCAGTAAAACAAGGTTGCCAAAAAAAAAAAAAATCAATGGAATCTGTTCATACTGTGGAACTTTAATACTACCTTAATGTAGCCCATTTGTTTTGATCTGTTGGTGCAGTGGGAAGGAATAGTTCTTAAATGTGTGAAAGGAACAGTATAAACAGACATTATTTTGTACTTCCTCCTCTAAAGAACTCCTCCTCAAATGATTTTCTTTTCAACAACACAAACTGTAACTAAAGAGAAACACTGCCTATTACTATTTTCCTGACAAGTTATGTGCTTTGTATGAGAAAGCCTTAAAAATTTCTGCTGATCTGTAAATTTCAGTTCACATGAGAAGAATTTGTCTGGCCAGACTTCCTCTTCTGTGAGAGAAGGGTTTTCTCTGTGCATCAGCTCTTTTATTAGGGCAAGCTTTAGGAGACTCCCAAACTTCCAGTGTTTGTGCAATGTGTCTGCTTGCATTGCATGGGCAGTATTCCCCGTGAAGTCTTGGATTTCAAATGCTAACAGGGAAGGGATGATTTAAGTAATCCTCATAAAGAAATAGGTTGATCACAGTTTTCTATCACAGATTTTGAGCAGATTGTAATTCCGTTTTGAAAGACGACTTTAATTATTTTAAGGTGAGAAACAGTTCTGCACCAAGGATTATTGAAGCAATTTGTATCCCAAAAGAAATAAACTTAAGTAGAACTATGTTAAAACAGATCTTGCAGCAGAGTTCGTGATAACAATAATGTATAGTGTAACATTGAGTATACATTACTGTTATTGTGTGTATACAGTAATACCAGAGTCATGACAATAAATACCATGGCCATGAATTGTAGTTAGGCTGGAAAGCGTAAGTTGGGCAGACTGTTTTTCAGCCAGCACTGTATGTGCAAAGTTAGAGAGCTCAAGGACAGACACACCTCTTAAAGCTCCTTGCCCCGAACACCTCTGTAGCTGAGCGTGCCTTTCAGACAGATCTTGCAGGTTAGCAGAAACCTCTGTTCTTTTTTATAACAGCAGTGAAGCCTTCAGTTCTAAGTAAATAAATAACCCATGCAAGGAGGTTGGGAGAATTGCAGCCGAAGGCTCTGGCAGCCCACGTTCCTCACCTGTTTTGAAGTTCTCAGGTTTGGTTTATGATATAAAGACATTGGTAGAGAAGCCGCAGCTTTATCCATTTGTGATTAAGACACTGATCCTGAGCTTTTAGTTTAGATGCAGACCCATTTTTCCACAGCTTTGTCTCTGCCAGACTGCATGACAAATGTAGCCTACTTTGTACATTAGCCTCCAACTATGTTAGGTGATATGTAGCACACAGTACGCTCTCCATTTTGCTGTTTAGCCTGAGCTATTTAGCTTGGGATATAAGCTACCAGCTACTGCTGGTTCATCCCATAGAAACAGTAATGTTTCATTCCTGTGATACTGAGATGCTTTTCAGCTGCTTGGACAGCAGATCAATACTCCTTCTCTGCCACACATAGACACACAGGGTTGGAGCCCTGGCTGTTACATGGTGACTGGCCTAACAGTGGAGAGCTACCCCGTCAGTCCCATGCGTTTGTCAAGGACGTTTCTTGAATGTACGTGATTTTCTCTTCCTTTCTGGCTGAAGTTCTCATCTGTTACATTTTCTTTTTTGGGTGTGTGAGGTTTTTAGTTTTGGGGGAGTTCCTTCAGGGATTTATTTTTGTGTGTTTGACAGCTTTGTTTCCTCCCCAGGCTTTTTCTGATCTTTTTTCATTAGTGTAATTATTGACAAGCTCCAGCCTTGTCTTTCTCTTCAGCCTCAGTCTCTTCTCTCTCCTAAATTTCTTTGCAGTCCAGCTGGCCATTTCTTCTTTATAACTTGGAGAGTGTCGCGAATGAGTGGAATGCACCTCACTCAAAAGAGAGAAGCAGCAATATGTTTTATTGAGGTAAAATAATTGACAGAGTTCATTGAATCCAATGGAATTTAACAAAGTTTAACAGGGGTTTGCCAAGGTTCAATAAGTTTGATGGCAAGGTTCACCTTATTAATTACTGCATGGAAGAAACATACAAAAGAAAATTGAGTTACTCGAGTTAGAATGAATCACACAGAGACTGGAGACGCAAAGGGTAAGGAACACCCTCCCGTTGAGTCATGAGGTTCAGAGTGGACCCCCTTGCTTTCTAAGCTCCTGATGGAGCCTAGGTACGGCTAGGTCCAATCTTAGTTTCAGACTTGGACAACGGTTTATGTCTGATGGAATTATCTATACAAACTTTATAGTAATTAATATTCAATAGCTACGTGGAGTAGTAATGTTTCATTAGTACTAATTCAGCATGCTATCAGTCACTTACCAAAGACCTGCCATTGGAAAAGGTCTCTCTGTCTCGAGGGGCAACCTTGAGAGGTGTCCCAGCTCAAGGGGAGATCACTGCCACGCAGCCACGCTGCCTAGCAGGGAGAGCTCAAAGAAGGCTCACTTAGGCTGTCATGTTTATGGAATAAAGTGGTTGGCTCATAGTCGAATTACAATTTAAGATCTGAGCAGCTGTTTCCCCGTTTGGTAAAGAATAGCTATTATTTTGGATATCATAATTTAAGTGTAGTTTTCTTGAATTGAATATAGATAAGTCCTGATATGTAGATCAGAAGCATTATTTACAGCTTCTTTTTCGATCAAATAAGGCCTTGGGCTTTGCCTCAGATCTTATTATTTGCAAACTAGTTATATCTAGAGATGATAGCATTTGTCTTGGAGTTTGTCTAAATTAATAAGCTTGCTTGACATCAGAGCTAAGAATGTTTCCTCTCTAAGGCATAGGATGCTCTCATCAATTTCCAACTTCAATTTAAATGGCAGGGTACAAATAAAATAAGTCACAAGTGAAATTTCCTTCAAATTTATCATCTGTAACATTTATCAGGGCCTGGCATACTTAGGACAAAAGATATTTGTGGAGGCAATGTAGATGTTACATTTCTTGCTTAAGGAAGGATTATATATGTAAGAACTATTTTAGTGGCTCTAAGAAAGATATAAATTGCAGCTGTTGATCTTTGTTTGACTTACGTTTATTATAAAAGAGAAGTAAACACGGTTTGCTTCAGCAATAAATAGGAAATACCTGATATGAGGCTGTACTACTTTTTTCCCTGCATGAATTTCCAGTAATAGCTTCAACACTCCTTTCCAATCCATACTAGACAAATCTTTTGTAGAAATGCCTAGTTTTAAAATGGCCAAGGCAGTTTTTTAGGTGTCCTTACTGTATTATCTTGGTATTTACATGGGGAGTATCCATTCAGTTGATACACAAAACAAAAATTGTGAATTAGGTCTCTCTCTCATTACTCTGGGGAACAACTCAAGTTTGTTTAAAGACTTTTAGTGGTAATTAAACATATGTCAAGAGCTTTAGCAAAACAGCAGCTCTGTTTCATGAGAGAGTGCTGTTTTACTGTCTCTTTTAGGATTCTCTGCAAAACACTGCAACTTTTCATAATTCCTTTAGAAATCTGTGATACTATTTGCTTTCATTCTGAAGTATGTAATGAACAAAATAGCATGTATACAATCGAGTGAGAGAATGAAAAGATTCTATCTGCAATTGATTTTCTTCAAATATCTTTTTTTCAAACATTGTCTTTTTGTCTATTTGTTTTCCCCAAGTTTTGCAGGGAAAAATCTGCTTCATGCTGCTGGTAGTTCTAAGCATTGCCTTAATTTTAGTCTGCCATACTCAGGTCACCTCGCAGTGGTACAAGACTAGAGCCAGCAAAGAGGACGGTAATGTTGTAAGGAGCTGGGATACAGGTTCCAGATATATGTTACCGTACTTGAAGTATGAGAACCGACGCATTAAGAGAAATCTTTTTTTTTAATCTTGAGGCTATGAGATGTGCAATACAGCTGTCTTCCCCCCACAGGACAAGAAAGCTGGCTTTGCAGGAGTAAATGGGCACCCATTAAAGATAACTTTTGCTGCTTTGATAGTCAAAGGCGAGAATTACTCTTATAGCTCCTCATGCTCTTCATTACTGACTTAAAATTTTTGATGTGATGAATTGTGACAAAGTTAAAAGCATCACCACCTCTCTGTGTCTGTGCTGGAGGTTTCCTTGCCGGAAGAATTTAAGCTAGTGACATGGAAAATGAAGTGCGGTTTACGTGACAGTGGGAGTGATCTCAGGCAGCCACTGCTACCTGCAGTTGAAAATGGTAATAAGAAACGATAGGCTTCTCTAACGGTACAAGAAACTGAGTTTCATACAAAACATAGCGACCCTTTCTCAGTGTGTTTACTTTTATCCTCTCCACAGTGCACTTTTTATCCCCAAAGCATGCGTTCACTGCCTGGGGTCCTTCTCACCTGTTGACTAGTGTGCCAAATGGTTACTTGGCTGATGTAAGAAAGGGTATGACCCATAGTCTACTTGCTTTCTTATTTTCTGTTCCAATGACAGACTGAAAAGACGTTCTGGCTAGCCCTGAACATAACTTCTAAGCAATGATTATTTAGTCAATGTGATTTTAGTGTTGCTGGCGACTTTCACATTATCCACAGGACGGATGATCATGACGTTACCAATACTGCTCCGTGCTGCAGTTCTGAATAAGCCACTGTAATTTATTCTGGTTGTCTAATAAAGGCTATTTCAGAACAGCATGTCGGTCTTAAGCTATGGCTTGCAGAGAGCTTAAGCAAATCTTTGGAGCCATCTAATGGGGATATAAAAATGTTGATTTTATTTAATAATCTTTGATTATAGCAGTTGCTGCTGACATTAATGGCAGAACTGCTGCTCTATTCATCTCAAAGAAATAAAGACAGCCAACTGACTACCCCTTCATGTAAAAGGTTGGCATTGCTCCATCAGTGGGATATTCTTTCTCAGTTTGAGTTTGTTGTTACTGATTTAAAGGAAGAGAACACAGGGGAATTGCTGTTAACCCAGAACTTGTTACGAATGCTCCTCTCGGTGATCCTGCCACTGAATGCATCTACTTTGGATAGTTCACTAAATTGGGACTAACATAGAAATGAGGATATATTTGAAATGTTGGTCTTTTTACAGGATCTTATTTTAGTACCCTTGGAAGTTTAGGAAGAACAGAAAACTTAACTTCATAAAATAATTTTCCTGTTTAGTATCTCAATAAAATATTATTCCTTTGCAAAAATACTGCTTTTTTAATTCATAAGTGAAAGTTTAAATATGACTTGAGACTCCATAAGTGGAGCGCTATCCTGTTTGGCTGTGTTAGCTGGCAGGTAAGGTAGGATGCTTAAGATGAGTAAAAGTATTGCCATCAATTTGAAAAATACTAAAATTCTTAGATAACAGAAGAGTTGGGAAACAATTCCAAATGTCTCTTCTCCTACCTCCCTCTCTCCTTTCTTGTAAAATCCTCACAAACTTTCTTTTTTTCTTGCAAAACTAAGCTAAGCAAAAACTCTTCAATTTTTCCAATTCTTGTTAGTCTGGGGGTTTAGTCTGACTGGAATTCCTCAGCACCAATGACAATTCCTACCTTACGTCACAGACTAACCTATAGAATAACTCAAGAAAGCTTTCACCCTTCATATGCATAAGTCAGGCTAGTAGTTGATTTATTGCTTTTTTCAGATAATCCCTATCTAATGGCAAAAAGGCATCAAAAACTTGATTCTTCATGTTCTTATCCAGGGAGTGCTGAGAGCAGGTTCCCAGTACCCGTCTACAGTGCGAAGACAAGCTAGAGCACAGCATACAGAAAACCCTTTAGCTTCATCACGCTGAAATGCTCTCATTTTTTACCTCCTGGGGAGAAGCTATTGCTTATGTCCAATCCGAACCGCT
>NW_009204879.1:36325-52482 GCF_000690835.1 Fulmarus glacialis
TCAGTTTACACCCATTTTCTCTCCTGACACTATCTGAGTATCTAGGTGTGGTCCTCTGAGGGCTGAGCAGAGGGGATAATCCCTCCCTTGGATGTCCAGGCTGGTCCCCTGTCCGTGCAGCCCATGAGCTGCTGGCCAGGGCACGCAGCTGCTCCTGTTCCGCTCGCTGTTTGCCCACACTCACAGGCCTTTCCCGCCTGCTGCTCCTGGCCCGGGCCCCTGCGCGGGGCTTGTTCTTCCCCGGGGCAGGACTGGGCTTTTGTCCTCGCTGAATTTCACAGGCTTCCTGTTGGCCCATTTCTCAGCTGGTCGAGGTCCTTCTGAATGGCAGCCCTGCCCTTCAGCATATTGACTGTTACCCCCAGTTTGGTGTCACCTGCAAACTTGAGGAGAGCGTGCTTCATTACCTCCTCTACATCACTGATAAAGATGTTAAAAAGAATCTTAAACTTCATCTTAAAATCCAGGTTGTATTAAGCAGAGCTCAGCCTTCCCTGCTGCCTCCACTGTCTCCTCTTAGGTGAAACTGGAGTCTCCTTTGGTACTTCTTCAAATGACCCTGTCTAGATTTATTCCTGTATTTCAGTAAGCTCTGTATTTCTAATAATATTACAATGATTGGGTTTCAAGAAGGCTTGAAGGGCAGAAAAGTTCCCTTTTGTTCAAGACATAGAAGTATTACTGCAGGGTTATGCTGTTAATAGCATGCTTCCAGAGCAGAGTGTTGCTTGGGTTTAGAAAAACACTGTTGTTTAGAAGTGCTCGTAAGAGTTCCTCGTAACATGTTGCTATGTTTATCTAAAATAAGTATGGGAGCCCCCCCACACCCATTGGCATGCATTTACGTACAAAAGTTAGACCTGTAAGTAAATCATAACAGTAATCTTCCTTCCAGCACTTGCTTCAGAAGTTATCAGATGCAAAGCTGGGTTTTGGCGTCTGTTCTGGGAGCTGCTGTGGGTTGATTCAGCGTCGTCAGAAATAAAGATGCTGCAGGTTACTAGGCACATCCCATTAAAATTCTCTTGAATGGAAAAGAAATCTTTTTCAAAACAAGAAGTACTCACTGTCTTAAGCCAATGTTTTTTATGCCATATTTCTCTCAGTTTATTAAATCTAAGAGTTTTTATTACCCAGTATTCTGTGGAATCAAGTTAGCTTTGGAAGATTGATTTACATTCAGTGCGTGTTGCACATTATCAGAGCAAACGTTCTGGAGCGTGTTTTGTGTTGATAATGATGCATAAATTGTAAAGTACATTTTCCTTATATAAATTGAATGTGGGAATGGCAGTTTCAGAAACAATTAGCAAATAACTGAGCATAAGTGAATATAAGAAGCCAGCCTGAAAGCGTCTTTTTTGTTTTTTGTTTCAAAATATTCTGTATTCTTTACTTTTTAAGTATTAAGTAATTATTGTATGGTGCTTATTGTGGCACAGATGTGTTTTCTGCATTTGCCTCCGTACAAAAACTGTAGAAAAACTCTCACTCGAAGAGCTGTATTGTGCATGGGTATTATTCATGCTATTTGTGTGTGTTTGGGATCGGCTCTTTGCTGTGCCAGTATCAAGAGATCTTGCTAAGGAAGCCTGCTAGCACAGGTGAATAGGTGGGACGCTGTGCAAACGCACCAGCCGGATTTATAGCTGTGGAAAGAGGCAGCTGACTCCAGTACCGGTGACTGGGCCGCTTGCCAAGTCTGAGGATTTGGAAGGTAAAGGAGAGTGACCTGTTACAGGATCTCTACTGCAGAGAGTAAATTATCAGATTGAACTGGCGATGCAGCAACAAAAGCATGACCAAATGCTATTAAGATAGTGAGTAGGTTTTGAGTACATTAGTTATCCTTTGCAAGTGCTTTTCCCATGTGACAGATACGCGGAGCTTGGCGCTTAACAAAAATTAGACGATATTCTGCGTTTATTATGGGGAGTTACTGCAAGGACCTATGAAAGTGTAAATCTGCTTGAGGTTTGTTACATGGGAGGTACTGCACCAGAAGATGTTTCAGAAAAGACACACAAAGGTGCAGAATTACGTTTGGACTTTTTTGTGATTTTTTTAAGGGAGGATGATTACAGGCTTTGCTATGAAACCTGTGAGGTTCCACTTTCTAACAGGCTGGTTAGTCTTGTGCCTAAAGCTAGGGACATTTTCAGGGGTTACATCTGCACTGTGTAATTGCTGTGACTGTAATGTTGTATAGATTTCACTCAATGTAGCTTGACGCAAAGTAGCTCAGTATTAGAAGGCATGTAGATACAGCACAGGAAAGCTGATTTAATACACCGTGTTTGATTTTACTGCACTTCACAGTAGCAGTGGCTGCAGCATAGATATCATTACAAATATTACAGTCACGAGGGGAACAGTACAAAAGAGAGTCTGGACAACCATCATGAGCAATCTGCAGCAATAAGGCATCAGTGTTAAACTTCACACGTGTTTCTTTCTAGCAGCTGTCTCCCTTAGTATAATTGTCTAACAGGCTGTATTTATAGAATAAGATAATTTTATTTTCTTTGCATATGAACTGAACGAAACACTGAAGGAAGCATTCACAGACCAATGACACCGTGTTATAATACCAGGTTAGCCTGCCCATCGCCTGCTCCACCTCAGCATCAGTTTATACTGCTATTGGTCATGACAGATACTAATGAGTCTTGCTCCTGGGGAAGATGCTGTAGCCTCCCTGCACTGTCTGTGCCTGTGCTTCTCTGTTCCTGCGATGGAAGGCTTCCCTGGTGTATAATTTCAGTCTTCCTCACCGTGGTTTTTGCCCAGTAGTGCTTCTCTTTTCCCTGGTGGATGAAGAGCACTGTTTATTCCTTCTCTTTGCAACCTGTGTCACCGGCCACGGAAACGTGCTTTACTAGCCTTAGCTCTTCCATTGGTATATTTATAGGGTATAAAACAAAGGCATGTTTGTGTTGCTCTTGCCACAATGTTTAAATTCATGAGGCTCAAACTGAGGTATTTCACCTCAATGTGAAACTGTTAAACTTGAGAAACAGAGAAGTTAAGAGATGCCAATGCTTAGGCATATTCTGAAATAACTAACTGCATGAAGTAGCTGGTGTTAGCTGATGTATCTGTTTCTATTACAATCTTAAACTGTAATAAACCTGAACCTACAGTTCACAATGGATTTGAATTTATGGAATTAAAAAGGTGTTAGCATTTGTTGAATTGATTTGAAATACAATAATGTATTAATTACAATAATTCATTAAATACAATAATGCGGTGTTTTGTGTCTGAAACACTCAGTATATAGGACCAGTGAAAAGGGATCTAACTTAGACTGTGAAGATCTGCCAGGTATTTCACCCTCCAGTTGCTTTGATTTGGATAGAAAATTTCAGTAGGGAGCACAGACGTGTTTTGTTGAAATCTTATGTGTGTTAAATATAGTTAATTATGTTGTTCCCACTATGCACCTCTCTCTATGTTAAAGTTGACGTGCTAAGGCTTAACAGCTCATCAGCGTGATGTGGGTGAAGGATGATACAGAGATCTCTGAGCTAAGGCCAGCTGAGCTCACCATGGTAGCATGATTGTGCCAGCTAAGAGGCTGGCTAATCATCTAAGCTAATCATCACAGTAGTATATTTTGATTAGTAAAATCAGTAATTTCTTTCCAAATCTATAGTTCTGGCAAATTTTGATATTTTTAGCTTATTTCCACTCAGAATGAAAGATCCTTAAATCCTTAAAATACTGTATAAGAAAAAAGATATCTAATGTCCTTTGTGCATCTCTAATACATTATTCAGTCTTGAGCCTGTTTTGTCTTGTAAGAAAGGTAAAAATAAACTCTTCAAATGAACGATGTTTCCTGACTCTTAAACATGTGAAAAAAATCGATCATCTGTTTACCTGTGCTTCTGTACTGGACGGGTCTAATACATAGGTTGCTGATCAGTTGTCATCTGTGAAATTGTGAAATAAAGGTAATTTGTTCATAATGTTATTTTTCTCTGTAGACCTCAACTGCTACTGTTAATATAGTGGTGACGGATGTAAATGACAACGGACCAGTTTTTGATATGTTTCTACCTAAAAACCTGTCTGTGCAGGAGGAGGAAGCCAATGCTTTTGTTGGTCAAGTAAGGGTAAGTTAACAACTCTGCAGAGTTAAATTGCTTATTTTATTACCCAAACTGTCCAGACTATTAAGAAAGAGCACAAAATAATTGTACCTTAGACAAATTCACATCAAAATGTTTTCAGTTTAAACGCAAACTGTCTATTGTCAGATGCATTTATGTTAATAAAGTCATCTTTTGGACTTCAAAATACAGAATTGATTTTTTTCTTCTCTATGCTTAATAGCTGAAAAGGCTTTTTCATTTAAAAATAGTACTTTAAAAAACTGTTTTTTGAAGACACATACCACTGCAAAAGCTTGCTTATAACAAGTGATTTACAGTGTTACAACATTATCGCCATGTTTTTATACTCTGATTTCTTTGAAAATATTTTTTTAACATACTGAACAAGTGACACATGTATGTAAAATTGACGCGCACATAGAAAATTTTAAGGCCATTAAGGGGAAAAACAGTTAAACTGTTGACTGAAAAAATTGATTACTTGTCATAAAAATAGATGGTGCTTGGGGTATTGTTAATTTGAGTGATTTGAAGCTGTGTACATTTTTATAACATATATGGGTCTTCTGGGCTACCGAATGCAGATTCAGTCACTTGAAACATACATCACTTGTTTTGGCAAAGTTGGTTTTTCCTAATATCAGGTGAAAAAAGAAAGTATGAGTTGTTTGTTTTTTTTTTTTAACTGGCAGTTTCATATTTCCTTCAGTGATGGGTTAGCACAAAGGTCAGATGCAATATGAGCTGTAGGTAAAAGATGAATTTGAAAGCATGTTTTTTCAGGAATATAGGCGAAAAAATCTGCCTTTCTTTCCAGTAGCAACCATATCAATAGAAAATGGGAGCTCCTTAACTGCTGTATTAGCAGTACCTTCAGAAAGAATAGGATGTTTTGGGTAGCATGGGAACCATGTTGGGTAACATATAACCATGTTTCTTTCCAAACTTATATTATTCAGTAAGACATCTGTCGGTGTTTCTTGTCTATCATCTTTCTTGTTAATCTTCTGTTTTTTTTGAGTGAAGTTCACTTCAGTTGTTTTCTCATATTTATAAATTGAAAAAATGCTTCTTTCGGATAGGTTTGTGTTTCCTTCCAATTTCGTTACTTATTCAGAGAGTTTGATTTCATTCAAGTTATACTTGAGGTTTTGTAGGCTTCTTCGGTACAGTTTCATTTGCGCTTATACTGAAGTGGTTCTGCATATGTCAATGCTCTGCTTGCTGTATAACCTGGTGTCATTAAGGGTGGGTACTGCTCTGAAGCTGTCCAAGCTCAGGTGTAACTTTCAAGGGAAGTAACTTTTGTCAGCATTGATGAAGATTACAGTTTTCCTAAAGCTTAATTTTGTTATGCTAGACTGAAATATCAGCCACGTCAAAGGCTGTTCTGAACCCTGTACATAGAGAAATTACAATCCCTGCGGTTAAATCAGTTTCCATAAATCGGTAAGTTACTGCTTTGGTTTGGTTTGTGTTCATCTTATGTGGTCATTTTTCATTTTGCATCCTGAAATGTATGGACATGATATTTCAATCAGATTTAAAATCCATTTTGTGTTTTGCTGGGTGCCCTCAAGGTGCAGTAATCTTCTCAAACACTAGATTGGGTCTATTTTTAGCTTAGATGGAAGTATAAAATAAAACAAGTTATTGCAGTAGAACCTCTCTGTCTTATAAATTAGTATAATTTCTAAGTTGTGTTGAAATGAAAATATTTAATCAAGCTTTGTGATAGCTTATTCCTAGTTGTGGAATGACAGAAACTGGTTATATCATTTATTGTCATGTTTATCACCGGTCCTAATTCCCAGTCTCTGGATGGAAAAAGCTTTCTCTCTATAGCAGAAATACTGGGTGTAGTTTCTACTGTTTCATATTCACAAATGCAAATAGATAATACAGAAAAGAGTGGTCTGGGCATTTGGAATTTTTTTCTGGCTTCAGTGAGATTATTGAATTAAGGATGATGAACATTTAGGTATAGCTATGTTGTTTGAGCATATTCTTCTTTAAAAACGGAAATATCTTTTGTTGTGTTGTTGTGCTTCACGGTACATTAGAACCACAGTAGGTATGGGAGAGGTTTCTATGGGAATACATGTTGTATAGAAGCTGTAATGTGGTTAAAATATAAAGGCCTATTTTAGACGAAAATAGCCTGGTAAAAGAAGGTAGCCCTTATTGTGTCATGTGTTTTCACTACCCAGAATTAAGCTGCTGACTGGCAACCTGCTTTTCAGAATGTCTTTTACTATATTCATTTCAAACAGAAACCTGAAATCCACCAGAGTAAGCAGTGATATAGATGATGGAGTAAAAATAAGCAAACAGGTTTTGTGGTGTCCCTTTCCCTTTTGCTTCCCATTTTGCATGGGGAAAAATATAGGAAGAAATTTTTATCTTAAGACCCAAGAAGATATGGGCCCTGCTGCTCATTGAGGCAGAGGACCTAGCGACAAAGGGTGTGGAAAAGGTGCTCAACTACTTTGATGCCTCAGGTTTTTTTACTGGTAAGGTTTAGAATCAGGATCGTCAGCTGCCTGAGCCCAGTGTAAGTCTGGGGGATGAAAGCACTATCCACAGTAGAAGATGAAAAAGTTGTGGGCTGTTTAAGGAAATAAGACATAAGCAATGACCTGGATGCTGAAGGATCGACTAAACAACCTCCAGAGTTCCCTCCCAGCCGAATTTATTTTGTTTCTAATTGGCTTACTATTTGAATGTATTTTATAGTGAAATCCAGAATCGATTGATCCAGATTATAGTGAAATCCGTTTTATTCATGTAAGATCCACCAAAATCAATTATTATATGGTTGATTATTAGCAGCAGCTGCTATTATTATTATTTATTTTTAAAAAATTTTTTTACAGTTGCTAGTTGACAAGATAGTAATGCTGGTAAGTCTGGGGATACATTCTATGATGCCAATAAGCAGAAAGGTAAAGCCGTAATGAATTTATCAGTACCTATATTAAAACGTTAGAAATAGTCTAGATAACACGTGAACAGCTATTGAAATGTTTTTCCTGTTCTTGACTTCCTATATGGGCTTTCTCTTTCTTTCCTCTCCTGAGACTGCAAAACTTCTTGTCTGCTCATCTATTCTAAACAAGTGATGAATCACATTCACACCCTCCTTTTGTCCTCTCTCCCCTAATACAGGTAAGGTTACAAGCAATTTGGGGTATAAAACAATTAGGCCAAACACTCCCATGAATAACTCCTACCACAGACAAGAGATTTCTGTGCTCTACTTTGTTTTGAGTGGGAAAGTTGGAATGAAAAAGGGATTCCCATAAGGGCTTAGGTAACGTTTGGGAATTTGTTTCCCAAGGAGGTGCAGAAAAAGGGCAGTGAAAGATTTTCTGTCGAAGAGGGGAGGGCTTGTTACGGGCAGGCAGGCAGTATTCACGCTCTGAAGTGCTCCCACTCTCCGCCACTCCGATGGCTCTTTGGCTGCTAGCTGGAGTTCCTGAAGGCACTGGGATAGGAGTGCTGCCTCTGGGGATTTGAGGAGCATACTGAAGATTAAAAGAACAAAAGCTAGAAAGGATAAGGCTGGAAGTGTAGCAATGTATTTCAAAACCCTTTTGTTTTACACAGTGTCATCTAAATTGGGGCAGTTGGAGGTCTATTAGATTCCCTGCTGTTCTTTCACGTCTGATCATGGGGATCCCCCAGCAAGACAGGAGGAGAATTGCTGAATGAAGTTCTCTACAAAGGATCAACAGGAAACAAAAAGCTTCAAATGGGAAACTTGAAAATGAAATTCAGGCACCTTATTGTCTGTTGCAGTCTAAAACAGCTGAGGGCCTGCTTAAGATAGGGCATCTGAATGATTTGCATTGTACAGTGTTCTGTTTATCAGTACTAGGTGCATAGGAGGTGAAAAAGTGGAATGAAATTTAGGTGGGGATCAATCTACCGACTGCAAAATCTGCAAATGGGTTTGCATTCTTGTTCAGCAAAACACAGTCCCGAATAGTTTGTTACAGACCTTAAAAATGCAGTCTGTGGTTAAATAAGAAGCAACTGACCTGAGTAGGGCCCAGGAGAGGAAACAAATCACTCGACTGAAGTTTTTATTCATCTTTTATATTTACCCAGATTCGTTCACACACAGCCATCGTTTGTTTATTGTAGGCGTATTTTTGTGTCACTGATGAGCACTGTTTGAAATCTCCAACATGAACATGTTGGTACTAAGGGGAGATAGGGACATGAAAGGAAATGAGAAGGAAAATATGGATAAAGAATTACATGGCAGTGAACAAACCAACCCCTAATCAGATGTTCAAGCAGCACTGGACCTTAGATCTCTGAAATGGAGACAGTATAAATAAGCTCCAATAATGAAAGGGGTTTGCAAACAGAGTTGTGTGTAATACCTCTGTCTTCTGCTGCTTTTTTTAAATGAGAAAAGAAATGCTTAAAGAAAGTAAGTTGCTCTTTAGGATGGAGCTGTTCCTACCTATTGGAAAAGCGAGCTTTGGAGGACTTTCTTTGATTGTGCTGCACATTGGAAATATTTTACTTTTCTATTTATGTAATAAATGTAAATTCATACCTGTGGTATGTATCCAATAGCATCTGTCCACTGCAGAACAAAGCAAGGTAAAACTGTAAGATGAGTAAGTGAGGCAGAGACAGCCTGTATGGCACCAGTCTACTGATTCTAGGCATTTTCTTTTAATGGTATAGAAGTATTTTAAATGTGTTGTGTAAAGAAGCAAACTATCACTTTTGAATGCTAATGAAATGTAATTATGTTGCCGATTTCCTAACAGAACTTTCTGTCTGTGAATATCAGCGAATTCTTGCAAGCTTCTATTTTTATTTAAATTCAAGGTGGTAAACCCTGCAAGTCTCATGATTTAAAGCCCAGTTTAAGTTTCACAGATGTCAGTAAGGCTTACTGGGTTGGACTAAATGAGCTCTAGAGATCCCTTACAACTACTTGATTCTATGTTTCTGTACACAGGAAAATTGCTTCAAATGCTGATGAGGTATTACATTACATGATTTTGTTGTTGAAAGTCTAGAAAGGAATCTTGCTTTACCTAAATCACTATTGTCATATTTTCTGCGTGAAGGCTCAGAGAACAGGGTATGATTTCCCACCTACACTGTAGATTACACCTTACCTGTATTAAAAATAACAGCTTCTGAAATTAAATTCTCAGGTCTCCTGTACTGTTAGACAACTTGTAGGAAAATTAGAGGTGGAGGAAAAAGGTCATGATCAGAAAAAAAGGGAAATTTATTGGCAGGAGAGGACAGTCTATGAGGGAAAGGAATTAAGCCTTTGGGGAAGAGTAAAATCACAGCCTCTGAAGTAAATCTCAAATACCCAGAGTGAGTCCGTGACTGCTGCTCACTGCATAATATGTTACCTAACAACATATTTTGAATTCATCTAATATATGTAAAAACAATACGAGCAGCAAGGATTTTGAAGTCAGAATCCATAAAAAATTAATCAGAATTTAAAATCGGAGAATCATAACATGGCAGATGGACCACAACCAGAGGAAATTCAGACTTTTGTCTTTTTGGTTGCAATGTGTGCATCTGTATCAGTAATGTATCTGTTACCGTTTAGTGGTATGACAAGCACTGTGTCTGTATGTGTAGGAATGAGGTGCGACTTTCCAGTGCGAAATAGCTATTAAACTGTTATTCTTGAGCTTCTGTTTGTGCTCATTTCTGTAACTTCCATGCAGTTTCTTCTAAGTTCTGGGACTGTTTAGCCTGGAGAAGAGGAGGCTGAGGGGAGACCTCATCGCGCTCTACAACTCCCTGAAAGGAGGTTGTAGCGAGGTGGGGGTCGGTCTCTTCTCCCAAGTAACCAGCGATAGGACGAGAGGAAATGGCCTCAAGTTGCACCAGGGGAGGTTTAGACTGGACATCAGGAAAAACTTCTTCAGTGAAAGAGTGGTCAGGCCTTGGAAGAGGCTGCCCAGGGAAGTGGTGGAGTCCCCATCCCTGGAGGTATTTAAAAGACGTGTAGATGAGGCGCTTAGGGACATGGTTTAGTGGGCATGGGGGTGTTGGGTTGACGGTTGGACTCGATGATCTTAGAGGTCTTTTCGAACCTTAATGATTCTATGATTCTAAGTGATTGGATCATCACAAGGTCATTTTGATAGGACCTCTGTGGTTTCATTTCCTTGCGGGCTTATTGAGAAAGTTGTCTACATGGTAGGTTAGAGAGGCCTTCAGTAAGGCTTTCAGCACCATCTCCCTTAAGGTCCTCATAGAGGTGCTGGTGACATAAAGACTTTCATAGTTTCATGTCAGACAAGACGTGTGGAGAGGAGAGTTATTTCCAATAGGGCGTGGATGTGCTCAAGTCCTGTTGCAAGTGCTTTTATTTTTGCTTCTTGCCCAGCCCATATCAGTTTTATCAGCCCCTAATACCTGATCAGGGTGGAAGAATTGTAGCTTCTCTGAATCACTGCATCCACGGAGTCTGCCTTTAATCTTTTGCATGTGCATGATAGGGTATGCTCATGTGAGCTTGGCTGGACGCTGCTTAAAGTTGTGTACAGAAGAGGTGTTGGGATTTGCTTTTGGTTTAAGCTAAATGGTATGCGCCTTGCTTTCCTCAAAATGGTAAGTCTTGGGAAGTATCTTCTTTTTGACCTGGAAGGGGATATATAAGAAGGATGAGAAATGCGGAAGATGGTAACTTCTATGAATACTGTTCACTATGTATTTTAACTTAATTTTATCTTTCTTTCCCCTTAATAGTTTCTCAGGTTTTATAATTAGCTGTCATAATAATTATTAAAGGCTGCATCTCTACTTAGATGGTGAGAAGAAAGTAAATGACAGCCGTTGCTGAAGTCAATGTCGTCATCCCATGTGCTTCTAGTTGGATTTTCATCTGTTTGTTAACAAGCAAATTCCTTCAGCCTCTTAAAACAAGATAGATGTCGCGGTTTCAAGTCCAAACCTGTGGCATGAGAAGAAGTAGTTGCAGTCGTAGATTTGTGCAATTTTTTTTCCATCTTAGACCAGCAGTGGTAGGCAGGATTCGCTTCTTTCTGCTGACACCCCTAAGGGGTTGCATAATTCCTGGAAGGTACTTCACAGCATGCGGCTGCAGCTGCACTCCCCTCTGCTTTACAGTGGTTCCTTGAACTTACGTGAGCTTAAGACACAGATCAAATAGGTTTAAAAAGCTCCTTGCCACCCGTAACATGTGGCAAATGGGCTGACTTTTTAAATTAAACGGATTTCAAAAGTTGTGCTCTTGTCTTTCCTGTCTCCAGTATTATATTTGTGCATTAATTTACATCTTTGTCTTCAGAATAATAACAGTTGTGCTTTAAGGCAGTGGAAATTTTGATACTTGTTATCAGAGGAGCATTTCAATCATTTTCACGTTCACGGCAGTTGATCATTGAGAGTCCAGGGATTTTTGTATGAAAGGCATTCTTGTTTTTATCTGCCTGACACCTTGCATCCCAGTGTGTTTTTAAGCCCTTTCATCTATTTCAGCCTGATGCCATTCTAAATCTTCTGAATCAGTGGTTTCATGTCTCTAATACATGCCCACTTAGTATTTGGATGGCTGATTCTGTTTGTTTAGATTTGGCTGTTCAGATTTTTGTCACTGGCATAAAACATTATGGTTTTCCTGAGCTTACAAATAAGAGTGGTTTATATTGGGCCTGCTAACTTTTGACTGCAGTCTCTCATTATAGAAGTTCTTCCTGTGACTTGACCAATTGTCTAAATTAGTGATTCTTTTTTTGAAGACTGCCTGGTAGAAGGAGAATTTGGGGAGTTTTCTTGTGATACAAGGCAGGTGTCTAACTTTTTTCTAATATTCAGACCTTGTGGCCTTGATATCCGTAATTGATATAAGAAAACTAATTTCCTTTAAGTATTCTTCTGTGAACAAGAGAAGACAACAGAACGCAACTGAGAGTGTTTTAAGAGTCTGACTGGTGAGATAAGTAGTTTCAAATCCAAATGTTGGCTGTTTTGTTCCAGCTCGGATTCTAATTCTAACGTTCGCTAATTAGGTGGGCTTATGAGAAGAGCCAGCAGTCTAGAGAAATGACAAAAATAACTTTAAAATGGATTAACGTATTAGAGAAATGTTTGGGATCCCAGCTAAATGTGGAGATTTTAAACAATATAAATATATTTAATCTGTGATTTAGAAAGCTTTGGGGTTTATTTTTGCTAGCGTGTATATTCATTGTTTAATCTCTGAATTGCCTGATCATATCATTGCCAAAGAACATACTCATCATAAAAGCAAAATTTCTAATCATCCTTCAAGTAAAAACAGGCAGTGCAAGTCTCTAAATTTCAGGTTTGGTTGCATGCCAGACTAAAGAAAGCTTGTCTATTTTTAAGTCTTACAATGTGATTAACTTTTGTAGGAGGTTCACCAGTCCATTAAATCATGTTTTTGCAGCCATGAGCTTTCCAATTTTCATTCATTTTAATTTATATTTGCTTGTAGCATTTAACTGTTCTTATTGTGTAGTTTTACTTAGGGTCACATTTAATTGGTTTCCGAACTAACCCTCCAGATGCACTGGAATTAGCATTGACTATGAAAGTAATTATCAGAGGTTTTCCCATCTTTTTAATGGTTAAAATATGTCAGTATTTGAAAATTTACTATGTGCTACCTTTACCCTAAGAAATTACTCTTAAGTGTAGTTATGAGAAAAATGATAAGCTGTATGACTTGGTAGTTCAGTAAGATACCTTTTCTTTTGAAAAGTTCCTGGACAATATACACAAAACCTGTGGTGTTTTTCAGAAGTGTGTGTGTGTGAGGCATTAGTTTGTTCTCTTAAAGAAGTAGGAGTTGCTTTGAAATTTCAAGATAGCCAAGATTTCAGGGTGCTGTCTCAGAGTTTCATTTTTGCCTCTCCAGTTTTTTTAGACCAGCTACACCCAATTGGACTGCCCCAGCCAGTGATAGGTCACTGAATTTGCCCCCTGTTACTACAATGTCCAATTTTTTTGTGTGTTCTTTGCATCATCTTTTTTCATCAAGTCATTTTTTGCAGGCCAATAATTCAGAACATTTAAGATTTATTACACATTGTAACTAAGCTTCTGTCTCTTCTTGCAGTGTAACATTAAGTTTTGTGGCATGTCAGAAATTATATAGCAGAATCAAGTAAGTTTAAAAGCCCTCTGTATACTTCCAGTTGAGCATGAACACAGAATAAAAGCATTATGTCATTTCTTATCTGAAACTTGTACAAAACCTGCAGTCCTCTAATCCTGCAAGTCAGTATTTTTTTTTTCCCTTTATGTGAATAATGTAATTTAAGTGTCAGTTTTGTAGGAAGTTCTGCAGAAAATGAACTCTTGTAGGTTTTGGGGCTACAAGGGAGTATTGCAACTATCTGTAATGGGCGTACAGCGATGCTATGTATGTTTAGGAGCATGATTTATTAACCTAACTGCGTGAAACAAGAAAAAAGTGCGTGCGAAACTGCTGACAACACTGGGAGGACAAAAGTATTTCCTTGTTTCCTTACTTCTTTTGACATTATTTTGAGTCCAGCTGACAGAAGTCTTTCAAAACTATTGGTACCTTCTAATCTTTTCCTTTGCTTAGAGCACGTAATGAATGAAATAGGGAAATGAAAGACACTAAAAGCAGGCAAAAAGAAATGAAAGAGAGGAAAAGCCTTTCTGAAATATAGGGAAGAAGAAAAATTCCAAACTTTTATGGATGACTGATGTTCCCTCCTTAAAATATTTTTAGATAAATACCAAGAGGTCAGAAACGTTTCAAATATCTGTGGCCTCATACTGCATGTGGGAGATGTTAATTTTGTCCTATGAGCACAAACAGTAATCTCCCTGAAAAACAAGTACAAAATCCAATTTAGCACTCCCACCCACACTTGATTTGCTGTTTGACACAATTGAGGGGCTTGGGAATCTTTTAAACCCATAATAATAAAAAATTAAACCCATAAATAATAAACCCATTAAACCCATAATAATAAAAAAATCACATTATCATCCGTGAAAACAATAACCCAACTCCCACCAACAGCATCCTTTGTATCCTCCAGCACAATTTCCATCCCTCCCTCAAGCTGCAGTGTTTGCTGGAATACTGGAGAGGCTGTTGGAGATGAGGAGCTTTTGTTGGGGTGGGTATGGATCATGGGGAACTTCTGTCCCTGAGGAAGACCTGAAGGAAGTTGGGTTGGTGGCAGAGTGGTCCCTAAGAAGTGTTTCAGCTTGCAGCTTTAATGAGGAGATACCTGCCATGTTTGCCTCTGCTTTATAGACAAGTATGAATAACAACACATTGCCTTATTTTGCTGTTTTCCAGCTCCAGCAGTCTGAGCATTAACCTGCTTAAATCTTGTTGTTACCCACTGTGAGCAACAGTTGTGGATATTAGTAGGGGGTTTCTTTTGAAAAGAATGATAATGATATAATTAATATTGTTGACATTTAAGCACTTGTCATTATATTTCAGAGTTAATGATCCTTCAAGAGATATTTTGGTAATTCAGATCTCCCAGAATTGTATTTTCAAGCTGCTTGAGAGGGAGGACGATAATTTGTTACTCTGGAACACTGTTGGTTTATATTCATGAGGGCTTCTTAGTAATGTTGGAGCATAGCCGGTAATGCAAATTTAAACTTACCACAACAGATAAAGGCTATCACCTTGTAGATTGTGGTATCTCCAGTAAATGTGGGATGTATTCTCCAGGAAATAAAGTAATGATTCATTTATATTCCTAGGGTTCCAGGTTTGTTCTGTCATGCAGCACTTTATAAGTTAGCCCCGTGAGAGATGGGAATGAGAGTAGTCATGTAGATCTGAGGAGTTACTAGAATAACAGCAGTAGTTACTAGAGACTCTTCAGAGGAACATGCTTTTCCTAATTCTGAATAAACATAATGAGATGGGAGAAGTAGAAACGTACATCTCATCTTTCTGCATCTCTTGCAGCATTGGCAAGAGGAGCCAGTCAGCAAGGGATTGTTTTGTTTCTTTTCTTTTTCTTAAGTCTAATTTATACTCCCGCAGATGCTCTCAGTTTGAAGAAAATAAATTACCTTAGACCTGTGTAAAGCAGACGCCTCTATCCTGACAAATCCCTTTTGGTTAGGCCACCTTGACTGAAGTGAATTGATGAGCTCTTCAGTTGTGTAACACTGGTGTAGTAAATTTGCCTAGCAGGCTGCTTGAACTACTTTCAGTAAGAACAGAGGAAAACCTCTGAGCATGCAGAGGGATGGTTCCGAATTTTTCTTTTACCCAGAATAGCAAAATCAGCTTAGTTTTTTTTAGATTTACCAAGTGTGTTGCATGTGATTGCAAGCGATCAAACACCTGAACGTGTTGGCAGATTTTGGGGTAATATGATGGGTGGGAACTCGGGTGTTGCAGCAGTGCTCGTGTGAAGGCCGAGTGCCTCAGGCTCCTTCGCTCTCTTGCTTGTTACCCAGCTCTGCCTCTACAGGCACTTGAACTGATACTTTCCTTCCCTTTGACGACTGTAGGGATGAGGGGAAGGAGGACTTGGGTTAAGGCTGGATGCGACAAAAAAATCTTCTAGCAGGAAAACCAGGCAGAAATGAGTGGGTTCTTTCTTCAGTTGTCTGGTCTTGACATCCCACTGTGGCGGGGGAAGAGTGAGTGATCATCTTTGGGAATGTGGATTATTCACTTGTGCTGCCCTCAACTTTGACAGCTTTGGCTTATCGTAGGGGGGAAAAATGTGTTCTGCACGTATCCTGTGCATACATACAAGGTCCAATGTGTAGAGATTTGAAGCTAGGGTGAGACGGAGACTGCACTACAGGGAGTAGAAAGAAATCTGGCCAATTTTGTCCTCGGTGTTTGCCTTGATATTTTTTACTCCTAATGGACCTTACCTAATAGATGAAATTACTAAGAATGTTGGTGTGGCCCAGAGAAAAATAATACCTGTGATTTGTATCTCATTGTTGTAGCTGAAAACAGACAAGGGAACTGGTTGCTGTATGAGGTTCAACAAGGCCAAGTGC